>NC_067399.1:452220016-452316727 GCF_016432865.1 Antechinus flavipes
GTTAGCCTAGAAAGCTTGGAGGATTAGCAGGAGGGGCTATTTCACTAAGGTAAGAGGGGGCACAGTCCAGGACAGGAAGCTTCCCAGTGAGTCAGTAGCAAGCCCCACATCAGCAAACCAGCAGGTGGAGCAGGTGAACACCAATACAAAGACGCTCCATGTGCCTTGGAATAGACAGAAGAGCCTGGGGACTTCAGCAGCCTGAACTACCATGTGCTTCAGTTAGTCACAGGAAAATGCAGAAACACCCCATTAGGGGTCAGTACATTCCAGTCACAACTGTTAGAATCCCCAGCTCAGCACCTAGTAAGGGGCCAGACCCCTCAGCCTCCAGCAGCACCAGCCATCCTCCACTATACCTCCCCAGCACAGTACCAAACAGGAGGGCTCCCCGTGGGCCTCAGGGCAATATCAGTGCAACACCAGGTAAACAATCACGGCCTATAACCACTGGCACAAGAAGCCTGAGATAGCACTCCTACCCTGAGAGCAGAGCTCAAATTTTTTTAAAAAGGAAAAAGTCAAAAACCAAACCAAACCAAACCAAAACAGATGAGCAGAAAACAAAAACAAAAACAAACAAGTAAACAAAAACCAAGGAAAAAGGAGTCTGACTACCAAGGGTTATTATGGGAACAAGGATGACATAGGGACAGATTCAGCAGAGGACAACAATGTCAAAACAACCATAGATAAACCCCAAAGAAAAATAGGAAGGAATTTCAAGTCAAGAAAGAACTCATGGAAGAGGTCAAAAAGGAGCTTAATCTTATAAGAGAGGTAGAAGAAAAATTGGGAAAAGAAATGCAAGTGATGCAAGAGAATTATGAAAAAAGGGTCAACACCTTGAAAAACTGTTTAAAAAGTAGAATTTGTCAAATGAAAAAGAAGATAGAAAAATCCATTGAAGAAAACAACTCCTTAACGAGTCCATTGGGTCAAATGGAAAAGAAAGTACAAAAGCTAATTGAGGAAAACAAAACCTTTAAAAATAGAATTGGGCAAGTGGTAGCTAATGACTCTATGAGGCATCAAGAATCAATTAAACAATTTAAAAGAATGAAAAAAATGTAAAATACATATGGGAAAAATAATTAACTTGGAAGATAGATCCAGGAGAGACAATATCAGAATCACTTGAAAGCCATAATCAAAAGGAGAACCCGGACAGCTTCTTTGAAGAAATTATGAAGAAAAAACTGTCCTGATACCTTGGGGACAAAATAGACATTGAAAGGATCCACTGATCACCTCAGGAAAGAGATCCCAAAATAGAAACTCCAAGGACCATTGTAGCCAAATTTTAGAACTATCAGGTCAAATTAAAAAAAATACTATAAGTGGCCAGAAAGAAATAAATTAAATATCAGGAAATCACAATCAAGATTACATAGAATTTGACAGCTTCAACATTAAAGAATAGTCATGGAACATGATATTCCAAAAGGCAAATAAGCTAAGATTACAATCAAGAATCTTACCTGGTAAAATCAAGCATAAGAGTGACTTCCCCAGTGGAGGGGAAGATGGGGGTGGGTGGGTGATGAATATAGACAATCAGTTGAGTACAGAAATCTATCTTACCTGATAGGGAAGCAGAAGAGGAGGATATTAAGTAAAGGTGGGGTAGAGGATAGGAATTGACAAAAGAGAGAGCAGATCAGGGGTGGTGATAGAATCAAAGCACTGGCGAGAAAGGAAAGGGTGAAGAGAGAGAAAGGACAAATAGGAAGACTAGGATGGAGGGAAATATACAGGTAGTAATCATAACTGTGAATATGAATGGTATGAACTCTCCTAGGAGATTGGGAATGATTAGTTATGGTCATAAAAGTCATTTCAAAATTAGTTGTTTATGCACATCAGTAACTTCCTCAGGCAGAGGTCAAAATTAATATCAATATTTCAAAAGAAAAGAAAAAGAATTCCACTGAAACATTTTTTTTTTAATCACAACAGAGAACAGGAAATTCAGAAAAGAACACAGACTGAGAAATAGGAAGGATTTTTTTTTAATCTTTTAAAGATTAATAGAGATCTACAAAAAAAAATCAAACTATATAAAAAAGATCTAGCTTTATATATAATCTTTTCCCCTTTGATCTTTGAATAAGGAAACATTCATGTTTATTGATGTTGGTCAAATTCATAATAAAAACAAAATGAATGAAATCAAGAAGCATTAATTAAGCATTATTAGGCATTGTGCTAAGTGTTGTGAATACAAATATATGCAAAAAGAAAGACAGTTCCTCTAGCTTACATTTTAATGGAAAAGAGAACACATAAAACATGATGGAGAGGAGAAGGTAGCTGGTTGGGAAGGTACCTAGAGAAAGAAATCTGAGGATTCAAAAGTGGAGCAGAGAAAAGATTAAAGAAATGAACTCACTTGCCTTTGACTTGAATACTTCCTTAAAATGGAGGTTTCAGGAGGAAAGGACCAATCAGAGGAACGAAGAGATCTTTCAAGCTGAAGATCTAGAATAAAATTAGAACAAAGAATAAAGCTAGGCTATGATGCTGAATGAATTATTACAATTACTTGTGAGAGTTATTTGATTTTCTCATTCTGCCAACTCCCAACCTTATCATTTGTCTTTTCCTTCCCCAGCTCATTTTACAGATGAGGAATTAAGGCAAGCAGGATTAAGTGATTTGCACAGGATCACACAGATAATAAGTATGAAGCCAGATTTGAGCTCAGGAAGCTTTCTTCAGTCTGATGCCTCTTAGCTGCCCTTAAGGAAATAGGAAGGGGAAGTTAAATTTTCCCCTGGTGTTGCCACATTTGGTAAAATGGGAAAACAACGTGACACTTCTTGTTACACTGCTATTTGGCCTTAAAACAAGATCAGAAGAGGGCCTTCCAAATAATAACCCTAGCCACTCAAAAAAGATTAGGAAAAACCCACACTGGAAAACAAATTGGATGAAGAATGACTATTGTTCAGATTTTGATTTACAATTGGATGGGCCACCCACCAAGTTAGTTTATAAGTGGATTGACATCTTGGATTGACTCTGAAGAAATACAATAAACTGGGCCCAGATTTGGAGAAAGAAAGTGGGCTGGGTTGTATTTCATAAATGAGTACTTTCCATTTTCTCAAATTGTTTCCCGATTCCAAAGTCCATTTTAAAAAATGTTGTTATTCTTTTTGTATATTTTATTGACATGTTTTGTTTTTATATGATCCTCATTTGCAAATAAATCCTTCCTCTCTGTCCCCCTATTCAAAGCAATGGCAAAAACTCCCAAGGGCAAAGGATTAAAGAGAAGAAAAAAGCAATTAAATAAAACACATCAACACAGGAACAAACTGATACTATAAGCAGTGGGAGGTTGAGAGATGGGGGCAAGAAAACCACCATAGAATTCCACCTCTGCAAAAAAGAGAGAGAAGTGAGGTTTTCTTTTTTTTTTTTTAATGCCAAACGTGGCAATTATAATTACATAGCACTTAGTTTTTGTTTATATTATTCCATTTTAATTGTTGTATTCATTTTACATATTGTCTTTCCTCCTCTTCCCTTGTCCCTACGTGTTCCTTGCTTGTCTGTGTAGAGAAGGACTAGTGTGGTGGAAAGTGGATTGACTGTGGAATCACATAATCTGGGTTTATATCCTGACTCTGATGCTTATTGTGTCACCTATGGCATAGTATTATTCCCTGGATCTTGGTGTCTTCATTTGTAAAATGAAGGCATAAGACTAGATGGTCTCCTAGGAGCCTTCCGGCTCCAAATCTATAATCTTCTTCATCTGTAATGATGTACTGGACAATAAGAGTCCAGACCTTATGAAGATGTGCTGCTTGCCAGGCTGATGCAATCTCATACCTGAGCTTCGAAACATGCAAAGGTTTTCTAAGATTACTTCCTGTCCAATTACAGTGTGACAAAAAGAGCTTTTTGATTGGTTGCTGAGTGGGAACCGAGTATGTACACAAAGGCATGAGTCAACAATCTCATTCTCTCTTTCAACTGTCCTGTGGGTTTGGGAGGGGCATGGGCTCTCTCTTATGTGCTTGAATTGTGGTCTGTGAGGACGGACCTCTGTTGTCATTTCTGCCTCTTTTTCGTCTGTTCTTCCCTATTTTTAGGTAAAAGCTTTGGAGATTGAATGAGTTTATGACCTAATAGGTTGGAGGACCAGAGATTCAGTGAGAATAGTCCATTCCAGAGTTTGCAGAAACTTAGCCCAGAGCACCACTGAATACTGGAGGAGTAAACTAAGGGGTCCTGCTGTCAAAACAAGGAAGCAAACGCCTTACTTGGGAATAAACTTGGTGGGGAAAATGTTATGTAGCAATCCCTGAGCCGTCCCTTGGTGAGAGAGAGTGTAGGAAGTAAGGATATCCCTGAGAAAGGGTGCCTCTGGTTTGGGAGTGTGGGGAGGCTGTGCTTCTCTTGTTCTTGTTATATCCTTTCAGCAAATATTGAGAAGTATAAACCGGGTCATTCCATCATTTGGACTGCCTTGAACTACTCTCTACCTGCTCTGTTTTGTCCAGGAGGATAGCTTTGAGAATTTTAATCAAAAACCTGGCTGAAATACAGGTTTTGAATTGTCTATGGCATTTCTGATTTAGGAGTGTAATAACACTATGGCATGATGCTTTTTTTTTTTTTTTTTTTTTTTTTGTTCTTCTCTGAGGCAATTGGAGTTAAGTGACTTGCCCAGGGTCACACAGCCAGGAAATGTAAGTGTCTGAGGTCACATTTGAACTTGGGCCCTCCACTGTGCCATCTAGCTGCCCGGTATGATACATTTATAATTAACTCATATTCATTGTGTTTCAGTACCACTTGCTTTTTTGTTAGTTCATTAACAACTATCCCTTTGATAATACATTCTAGAATTTTACCAAGAGGTGAAATCAAGATCAGTGATTTGAAGGCATCAACTATATATTTTTTTAAACTGGGAATTTGATTCAACTCAGCCTTTGAGAATACTTCCTTTCTTTCAAAGCCCTTTTTTTTCAAGGCCTCCTTGAAGACTTCCAAGATCTCTTATAACAATTGTTTTTTTCCCCCTCACATTTTTCCTATGTTAATTTATCTAAAACTCTCTCATCCTTCACTCCTCAGTTTGTATTTCACATACCTAATAGAATTTAAATATGTTGAAGGCAAGAAATTTGCTATATTTTACTTTTTTCTCTAGAACTTCCTTCCACATAGTATATATTTGATAAATGATTATATTGAATCAAGTGTAACTTCCATGTTCTCACACATTCAGCAAATCCCAGAGTTTTCTAATTATGATGTTTTTATTGATATCATCAAAATTGCCTGACACAGAGGAATCACTTACAAAATGCTTAATGATTGATTGAGTGATTGAGAAAGATGCCTTTCAGTTACATAAATTACCTAGATTTTCTTTTCTTTTTAAAATTTGTGGCAATAATATAAAATGTTATCAGTTGAATGCTACTTGATATCATGTGTATATATCCACTGGTGTTGCTTTCTCATTTCAGAAGAACATTTCCTAATATCAAGCCATCCAACTTATGGTCTGTTTGTTCTTTAAGGATACAGAGAATGAAGTTGTTTGAATCTTATTGTCTTTAGAAACCTCATTATATTTTACAATCCTAATAAAAAGGTTATAAAAAAATTGGGGATTTATTTATCCCTAATCCTGGAATCCTCTTGTTACCTATAAATTTTCAAAGATCAGTGACAACAGTTCTATAGTCACATCTGCCAGATCGCTCAGTGCTCTGGCATGAGGCTTGTCCAGACATGGAGACTTGAACTCGGGGAAGGCAGTGAGATAGCCTAGTATAGTCAGAAGGATACAGAATGCCTAGATCTGTGTTTCACAAATATTTGTGTGGAAGAACTTATGCCAAATACAGTCAAATTGCTGCATAAAAAGGCAGCAAGTAGGAAAAAATCCTCACCATTTTGTTCCTGGTTAAGTGGGATAAAGTTGAATAGGCCTTTGCAGTTGTCTCCATCCAGCTCAACATGATAGTTTTACAAAGAACAAAAAGGCATGATGTGCTCAGAAATGGAAAGCTACCTTCCTATATAGTTTCTTTCCAGTTTGCTAATATGGAGAAGTGGGAACATTTTCTAGAACTAGGTGGTATGATTTCTGATGATAACTCAGAACTTGGGGCAGCAAGTTCAAATCTGATCTCAGACACTTACTAGTTGTGTAACTCTGGGCAAGTCACTTAACCCTGTTTGCCTCGATTTCCTCATCTGTAAAATGAGCGGAAGTAGGAAATATTCTTGTCAAGAAAACCCAAAATGGGATCACAAAGAGTTGGACATGATTGGAAAACGACTGAACAACAACAGTCTTGTGGAGAGTGCATACTAAGAAGGACCTAGGTGCTAAATGTGAATTGAATTCAGAGTAATGATTTATGGAATGATGTCAATCTAAAGAAAGGACTCCCTGATAGAGTTCCCATCTTCCCACTTGGGTTTCACAATTCTTGTTAACTGTTTTTGTTCAATCTTTCCTAGTTCAAGGGGAAGCAAAAATGAAATTTGAGTCGTCTGCCTTCTCTTGATTTATTATCATCCCACCTACCCCTAGAAATAGTTCTGTTCTTTCTTTGCTCTTTCTCTTGCCTCCAACACACAGACAGAAAGAGATTGCCTCCTCTTGCTTTCCAGCTCTCATTGCTATTGAGGCCTAGAGAGGAAAGTGACTTGCACAAGCTCACATAGCTATTCAGTGTGGTGAAGAATGAAAAGTCTGAGCGACATAGGTTTTAGTAATTTATAATCAATTTATTAATTATGACTAGTAAATAATTAATAGATTGAGGTCAGAGGTTTTCTCTTATAAACCAAAGACCAACCTTGGGGGCTGCTGAACATTTAAATATCTTTGGAGAGAAGATGTTCTCAACTGGAGGAAATCAACTCTGATTGGTTAAAATGAATGAAAATGAATATTATAATGAAAGGTGGGCTTATTCTAATGAGGGTTGGGGAATGTGCCTCTGATGGGGTCACTCGAACAAAGAGACTTCTAGCCAGCTAAACAAAAGGCTCTACCTCTGACCAGACCAGTTTTGTAGGTGAACAATAGGTTGAAATTTACCTAGATAAGGTGGTCTTTAAACTTTAATCAGAACTAAGCTTTCTCAAGATTGAGGAGAATGTTAACTCAGTCTCATAAACAGTCTTATCCTTCACAAGGATCAGGCTTTGAATGAGGAAATAGAAAGGAAAAAAATCCTGGATTCCAATCCCCACCCCCATTAATCGGTTATTAATAATCATTTCTCTCAATGTCATTTCACAGAGAGTGTGGGAAAATGTAGGCAAAATCAAGGTCATTGTGAATAAGGCAGATCCAATGACTCTCAAGGGATCAGAGTCATCCTCTTTAAATATGAAGTTGGAACTGAACATTAACTGTCTTTCTGGAGTGAGTAATAAGAGTTGACATTTATATTTAAGTTTTAAAGTCTTATGGCCTTTTATAGTATTTTATGTTGACAACACATTTCATGCAAAAGTGGCTCATTTGCCATGTGAGGAAGGCAGGACAATGTGGACGCTGAAGTTACAACAAGCAGCATTACTTGCCCAAAGTGATAGAGAGGTCTTTGGTAGCACCCTTGTCAGTTAGACAAAGACTTTACTCAGACCGGGGTCTCTTGATTAACTCTGTTGTTCTTTTCAATAAACTTCATCTTTCTCCTATAGCTAGTCACAGAATCTGGGAGATTCTATGGCATTGCATGTCTTTCCATCTCAAATCCTGCCCATGCTTAATTTCAGAAGCTGCCAGCTACTCTGATCCAGGAGCTGATGATTCCCAGACAAGTGGAAAGAGTTCAGAAGAGCTAGAGAGAGGAGGAAAGGGGAGGAGCAGAGGGCTAGGCAAGGAAGTAGGATCTTCCTACGGAAAGGCAAACTCAGTGGACTCTGTTTCCCTCCACAAACTCCAAGGCTGAATTGGTGAAAACTGCCTTTTATCTGCTCCTTCTCTCCATCGACTCTCAATCCCCTTCTCAATCAACAGATTCTCCAGTCTTGGCTCCCTCCCTCAAACAGCAAACTTTCCATTCTGGCTCTCTGTCAGCCCTGCCTAGGACAATTGGATGGGAGGTAGATTTTTCGTGCTTGCTTGCTCCTTTGTTGGATTCCATTCTGATCTCCAACCCCCTACCGAGCCTGTGGACCCAAGGTCCCTTTGCTATGGATAGCCTAGGACTTGTTCAGCTTTAGGGTTAATGGGGTTTGGGGAGAAGCCAGGGCTGGACCAATAATAAAAGTGCCCTAGAGGAGTGAAAAGAATGAGATGTCTTACGTAGTAGAGGGTTTGGGATCCTTTGTCATTTTCAAGGATCTCTGGTGGCCTACCCTCCCTATTCTGGGAAATTGAGGGTGGAGCTGGGTGATCCAAATCTCCAAATCCAAACCTCACTAGGACTGAGCTAGAAACTTTGCTGAGGACGTGCAAACTCTTCCCAGTAGCAAGGAGTGAGGCAGGCTCTGGGGCGTATGTGGGGCCCTGGGGAGACATTCGGCTGTCCAGAGATTTATCACTTTTTCCATAACATTTCTTTTCCCTTCAAGATGGAAAGTCCTGCCCTTAGCCTGAATGCAGAATGGAACCTTCTGAATATCCTGAAGTCCTCAGGTGCAAAGTTGGAACCCCAAAGAGGAAAAGCCTCCTCCTTCATACGTCTCCTTTGTTGAGGGTATCCCTCTTTTTGGCCCTCGGTTTCCTCATTTTGAGAGCTCCCCCTTTGGATATGTTCTAGGTTCCGGCAGTGTGATGGAGTAAAAAATTACTACTGCTACAACTACTACCACCACTGCACTGTTACTATGCCAGATTGGATTCCTATCACACTTAAAAGTTTGGAAAATATTTTCCTTACAACAGCCCTGTACGTTAGGTAGTGAAAGCATTCCTTTTTTTTTTTTTTTTTTTCACTTTACATGACAGGAAACTGAGGCTCAGAGAGATGGGGAGTCACTTATAGAAACATAAGTTGTTGGAGAAGAGAAGGATCCATATAGATGAGTTAGCTCAAGATTTGATTTTATAGCTGAAGAGACAGAAAGAAGGGAGATGAAATGATTTATTTAAAGTCAACCAGTCAATGGCAAAGTTGGGATTCAAATTCAGGTCTCCTGAATCTTAAGGCTAAGGCTCCTTTTTCTGCACTATATTCAGCCTTTCCAGAAGAGTCTTGGATTCAAGAGTCAGGAGAACTGGATTGGAGATCTGGTTCTAAAACAAAAAGCTCAGTTTCCCCATCTGTAAAAGGAAATGAAAATAATAACACTTCTCCTTTATCCCTTATAGGTTTGTTGTGAAGAAAATATTTTGTAAAGTGCTCTGTAGAAATGGGAGTCATTATTATCATCAATGTTTCTGATAAAATGTGATAGCCAAACCTGGAACCAAAATTCTAGTGTCTGATGACTCCCATTCTCAATCTCATTCCCATAGAATATGTTTGCATATGGGTCTTCAGACCCCTAATCTAAAGCCAGAGACTAAGGGGTAGAATTGCAGACACCTGTACAGGATCATGGAGGCAAGAGATTTGATAGCTGTGTGACATTTTTAGCTCCTTGCATTTCAGGATGGAGGTGGCCAGGTTCTGTCCCCTGCAAGGAAGGAACCTCAGAAAAATATGAGTTGCTATCATTGGGGACGGGTGGTGGGCAGGGTGCCAGTGTCTCCCTTTGGTCAGGCTTAGGTTGGCACAGCTCTTTGGATCCTACAGGGAAGAATCATGACTGGAGAAAGAACTGTTTTCAACAGGGCCAGATGGATGCAAGCAGTTAGGGAGAAAACCAAGGCAGGACCTTAATGGAGACCTTAGCATTGATAGGAATGACATGATAATAATAATTATTATAATAACAATAATTCACATTTTTTGGCCCTTTAAGGTTTACAAAGTCCTTCATACCACTCTTTGAGATTGTTTTTATAAGGATCATGCTGACCATTTTATGGATGAGGAAATTCAGCCTTTGGTCAAGTGACTTGTCAAAAGTAGTCAGCATAAAAGTAGTAAGCACTGAGCAAGGACTCTCTTCTACTACTACTAACATATAATTATGGGACATTTTAAAGTTTAAATTTCTTCCCTATATGTTAAATATTAGGGATGTCACTGCTTATATATCTTCTTGAGGATAGGGATTATATCTTTTGCCTCTTTTTATAGCCCCAGCTCTTAGCACAGAGAAGTGAATTTTATAGAATATGGAATATGAGAACTGGAAGGAACTTTAGATTGTAAATTGTCAGGGCATTGAACACAAAATGTTAAACATAAAATGGAAAGGACTTTGAAGTTATATACACAATTAGACAATTGTGTCCAAATCTGCCTGACTCCATTTGGGGTTTTAGCAAATATACTAGAGTGGTTGGCCAGTTCCTTTTCCAGTTCATTTTACAGATGAGAACATTGAGGCTAACAGGGTCATAGAGCTAATTCGTGTCTTGAGCTAGATTTAAACTCAGGTCTTCATAACTCCAGGCTTGGTGCTTTTCCCCATAATTTTGAAGATGAGGCAATTAAATTCCAGAAAGGAGACCTTGTGCCTAATGACACAATGAATCTCTAGTAAAGCTGGGATTAGAGAGGGTTAAACAAAAGATCACTAAACCATTGTAAATCTTGTATCCTCTTAATGTCCCTTTCCCTCATAATTCTTTAGGGAAATTAGTTTCAAAAGAAACTATATCAGAGGGATTTTAAGGGAAGGATTTTTGGCTTCACATATGACAAATGAGTTGAGGGGATCTGGAGTTTCCAGAAGTGGGGTAGGGACTAATGACAGTGATGACAAAAGAGCAATTTCTGATTTATTTGGGATTTAGGACTTTTCAAAAACCCAGAAATCCCCTCAGAGAAGGGTCAAGGCCCAGCAGAAAGTGGGGGCTCCTGTCTTCCTGGAACAGGCTTCAGCTGGTACTTCCCACTTTTACATCTTCCCTTAGACCCAGGTAGGTGAGGGCAAGCTGCCCAGGACAGTGATCTTTTCAAAAACTGTTTTCTCCTGATGGAGATGTAGGGGACAGGTTGATCAGCTTCAAAAACTCTTTTGCTTTCATCTCTTTTCAGTCACCAGTGGGTTAGCTCATCATTCCTTCATCTCAGGCAGGGTCTGCTGGGCTTATTATCTGGGTTACATTTTTCTGGGTTTGATATCATTCTTTCCATTCTCCCCGCTGCTGCTGGTTGTTTCCTGCCAACTTTCCACAATTACAGCTGGGATCCACCCATCTGGCTCAGGGCTCACTCAGGCTCCTGCCCTATTAACTCAGGCTGCCTGCATGGGCCAGTCTGGGCCAGGAAGGAGGAGGGGCAGGGAAGGTGAACAATAATTCTTTGTTCTAAAGGTCCTTCCAGCTCTTCTGTCCTGTGGTCAACATGCTAATGTCCCGCCTGGCTCTTACTTTCTATATTTTGTGCTTTAATGTTCTTCCTTCTGTGTTCTAAGAACCTTTCTATCACTAACATTTTAAGGATCTTTTTAATTACTAAGATTCTATGTTCTAAGGACCTTTCTTTCACTAATTTATGTCCTATGTTTCTGCTTTGGCCAGAAACCCTTAGGTTCTTCCTTTCCCAGATTCATTCACTTATTCAGATTTTTTTCTTTTCTTTTCTTTTTCTTTCTTCTTTTTTTTTTTTTTTTGGACCAGGTGAAAGAGGAGATTCTTTCCCTCAATTGCTACTTAGCCTTAATCACTGAATGAGTACAGCCTTAGTCAAACTGAGACCTGTTGAAGTTCTTAACAGGTCCAAATCCAGTCATCTTGATCTATATCTTGCTACTAGACCCAGATGATTCTGGAGGGGAAAGTGAGGAAGGTGAACTTGGACAGCCTTTCCTCCCTCCAATCTAACTCAATTGCATGTCATAGCATCACCTGCCTTAATGTGATGGTCCTCTTTGAGAAGGAAGGACAAACAACATGTCCTAAGGATCCTTTTTTCACTAACATTCTATGTTCTAAGAATCTTTTTCATTAATAACATTCTATGTCCTAAGGACTTTTCTTTCACTAACATTTTATGTTTTAAGGATCTTTTTAATTACTAAAATTCTATGTTCTAAAGATATTTCTAAGGATATTTCTTTCACTAACATTCTATGTCTTAAGGACCCTTCTTTCACTAACATTCTCTGTTCTAAGGATCTTTTTCATTACTAACATTCTATGTTCTAAGGACCCTTCTCTCATGAATATTTCATGTAGTAAAGACCCTTCTTTCATGAACATTCTATGTCCTAAGGATCTTTTAAATTACTAACATTCCATGTTCCAAAGTCCCTTTTATGACTCACATTCTATATTCTAAGTAATAATAATAATAATAATAATAGTCATTATTTTTATGAGGCTTTAAGGTTTTCAAAATATTTTACATATATTCTTTCATTTGATACAACTCAGGAGATAATTGCTATTATTACCATTTTACAGAAAAGGGTCACACAGCTAGTATCTGACATAGTATTCAAATGCAGTTCTTCCTGACTTTAATATACTCTATCCACTGTGCAACCGAGGTGATACTCTAGGTTCTAAAAAATCCTTTTATTTTTCATGTTTGAAGGTTTCTTCCAGCTGATATCTTATGTTGTAAAGACTCCTCTCATTAACAGTCAACATCCGAGGAATCCTACTATCACTAATGGTTTGTGTTTTGAAGTATATTCCAGCATACATCTTATGTTCTAAGGATCCTTCTATTATTGACCTTCTATAGTCTGTTTCCTTCAAAGTGACATTCTCTGTTTTAAAGATCCTTCTGTCATAAACATTCTATGGTCTAAGGTTTCTATTGTGTATGCATGAGGAGGGGATGAGTAAGAAGGATGGATACCATTCAAGGACTCTGGATATTTGATGCAGCTGCCAGGATCCTTGTACCATTTCAGGGGCAGGAAAGATACTTAGCATAAGTATCTTCATAGAAGATGTCTAGGATGTTTAGAAGAGATCTCTCTCTCTTTGTCTCTCTCTGTCTCTGACTCTCTCTTTGTGTGTGTAAATATGGGTGAATAAGGAATCTTGCACTGCAGACAGGATTACAGTCAGTACCCAAACAATATCACACACTCTACTCCCCCCTACCATCACAAGAGACAGATAATTCATGGGGCCTCTCAAATCTCTTCTGACTGGAAACTCCTGACCTGACCTGAGCAAACCAGCTGGATCCTGGCCCAGAGCCCGGTCCTTTCTTCCCTTCCCCAACCCCCACCAGCCAGATGTTGGGCTGCCTCCAATCTTCCCCACATCTGGGGCTAAGTCAGGGAGAGGAGCCCTAGAACCTTCCTTTAGGATTTGGAGATAGGCAGCATAATATAATGGAAAAAGCATGGTTCTAGGAGTTGGGTATTCTAGACTCTGCCACAAAGCTGCTGTGTGAACTTAGGCATGTCCTTCCCTTTTCTAAGTTTGTTTTCTTTGTGAAATGAGGGGTTAGGATAATTTCAACTTAGATATTCTACTTTCTATTTATCTTTCTTGTTCTAACACTCTATATTCTGAGGCTTCTTATGGTTCTAACATGTTCTTGAATTTTTCTGATTTGTAAAATTGGTTATTGAAATAAAATTGCACTGTATAGGTCAGAACTCCTTGAGGACAGCAGCTGGCATGTTATAGTTTTTTTATCTTCCCTAAGACACACACACACACACACATTATATATATCTTCTCTCTAGATATACATACATATATATTTTATATATTTTCATTGTCCAAAGAGATGAATTTGAGTATTATGGGGCAATCAGAAATATAGTTTGGAAAGCATTGTTGATGAAGTCAAGGCTTAGGAAGAGAGAATTGAGTCTTTAACTCATGTCTTTCTTTCTAAAATTCTGCCCTGACTTAAGAGAAGGAAAAGTGGGCTCTGAGTAGACACAGTAACTGATGGATGGGGCATCTCTTAGGTTTGGTTTATTGTGGGAGCTTTTAGAACCATAGTTGGCTGGATAGCTTGGTGACGAGACAGATAGCATGAAAAGGTATAGATGGCAGCATTATCTCTTCCTCCAAGTCTGTCCACCCTATCTCCAGCAAGGGAGTTTCTCCCACCCCACCCCCAAAGGATGGCTTTGCTGGTTCTGTTTATTACTACCTGGACTGTCCATCCAGCAGCTTCCTCCCTTAGCTTGCTGCCAACCCTGGGGATTCCTGTCCCTGGGGGTTCAGGGCTGGCACCTGGATCTCTTGTCCACCATTGGCACTCTCTCTCCTGATTCACAGTCACAGCAGGGGTGCCAATATTGTGTTCCTCGGGATCACCCAGACTACACTGGCTTCCCTGTTTGGGGGTATGAAGAGGGAAGTGCCTGATGAGATTGGACAGTGCTTTTAAGTCCATCCTGGATGGACCTCCACCTGCTTCTTGCTTTGCAGGCTTGGGAATCCCTCTCCTCCCAATTTGGAGTCATTATGGCTAAACACAGCAATAGCTGGAGGAGAAGACATTTGGTTCAGTGCAGCAGGGAAGTGACTATATGGAGGGGAAAGGTGGTAGCTGGGGGAATCTCTGGGACTGATCCCAGGTTAGATGGTATCTCCCCTCTCCCTTTTCTGTTCTTGGAGCCCAGTGAGGCACAATCTAGTGTCAGAGCACAGACAAGTCATGGCAGGATTTGGATCGGGCCTTCAATGCTAGCTTCTTGTTGTTTCTTGTGGCCAGCCTGGCCAGGAACCGTCGGGCCCTCTGGCTGAGGCTCTTGGGACGAGGAGCTGCAAGACGGGAGTCATTTGCCTCCTGGCCCAGCTGACGCAGGCGGATCTGGCGCACGATGCCCTCGAAGAGTTCAGCTACGTTGTGTTGCAGGGCCGCTGAAGTCTCAATGAACTTGCAGTCGAATACCATAGCACAATCCCGACCCTCTAGAGAAGAAGGAAGGGGACCATAGAGAGAAGGTGGAGAAGAGAGGAGGCAAGGGGAGGAAAAAAAAAAGGAGAGAATGGGAAAAGTCAGGAAAGAAGGGGAAAGAGAAAAAGGAGAGGGCGTCAGAGGGAAAAAGAGAAATGAGGGGATAAGTTGAAGGGAAAAAGGAGAAAAAACAGATGGGTATGGGCAGGGTTCAAAAAAGAAGTTAGGAGGGGAAATCAAGAGAAAAGTGGGAGAAGAAAGAAGTGGTTATAGAGAAGAACAAGAAGAAAGAGGTGGTTACAGAGAAAGTTGGGGGTGGAGATTATTCCATGAAGGTAAAGAAAGAAAGAAGGGTAGAGAAGAGAGAATAGGAGGTAGATCTATAATCAATTTTTGTGGCCAGGGCAAATTTCACAAAAAATGCTCAGAGGGCAAACAGAAAAAAAAAGTGTCCCCAGATATGCATTTAAAGACAAGTTCAGTTAGGGGTATGACTGGGGAGAGAAACTTGTACACAAGGTCCAGTGGAGGAGAAACATTCTGCAAGACACTATAGGCTGCTGGCTAGGGAGACTGCTGCCCAAGGGAAGAAAGCTGGGGGATAGTCACCTGGGAGGAGGATGCCTGACAATCCACAGATTTTTTGTTGTTGTCATTGGCAAATCCCCAACAATTCTACCTTAGTTGTGGCTGACAGTGGGACGGTTTTACTTCAGTTTACCTTTAGTCAAGCCCAGGAGACCAGGGTCATTGTACTTCCAGGGTGGTAACAGGAGAAAGGATGGAAGAGGAAGTAGTAGCAGAGCAGGACAGACCAGGTAGATTGAGACCTTTGCCCTCACCTTCCATTGACACCTCCCGACAGCGCACCAGGTCTGCCTTATTCCCTACCAGGATGATAGGAATATTGTCTGCTTGGCGGGTCCTTCGAAGCTCGATGCGTAATTCAGAGGCACTCTCAAAGCTGCTTCGGTCTGTGATGGAGTACACGATTGCATAGGCGTTGCCCACCTGTAGGCAGTAATCACGGTGCCAGCTCTTCTCATCCTGCATGGAGAGAGTGAAGCCATCTTTTCTGAGGTCCTCCCAGAGCCCCCAGGTAAAGGAGAAGGATGCTCATTCTCTTGGGCAAGAAGGGAGAGGATGGATATTTCTGAGGGACTTATAGCATATGGGGAAACATCTCAGCTCAGGAGCAGAAACCTGGCTCGCATTCTGGGAATGTTGTAGACTCACTGTACAACCCTGAGTTAGTCACTTCCATTCCTCTTAGCCTTAGTTTTTGTCCCTGTAAAAGGAGAGGGTTGAACTAGATGGTCTCTAAAGTTTCTTCCAGCTCAGACATTCTATGTTTCAAGGTCCAGCAAATATTAAAAGATTCTATGGCAATTCCATTTTGAATACTCAGACATCTGGGGACCTCTCTGGCTTCTCTGCTGAGGTTGGGGCTCCTGGGCTTCTAGAATTCCCAAGAAGCTTCCCGTAGGACTGTTCCCTGAGCCATACCCGCTTCTCTGATTCCCAGGTGTCCATAACCAGTAGTGTCATATCCTCTCCATCCACAGATAGGGTCCTCTCATATACGTCCTCTGGAATAGAGGGGACAGATTGGGGTCAGTAGGGTTGAGGGGTAGGGTGATGCTGAACTCAGAGGGAGAGATAGAAGCTCTTGGTTTCCATGGCAGAAATTGAATATTAAAAGAAAACATTTTCTAAGTACTTTCCTGTCAGTTATCTCTAGGAATTTTCAGAGCTAGAAGATACCTTGAAAAACAGATGGGGAAACTGAAGTGTGGATAAAGGAAAATACTTGTCCAAGGTAATACTTTAAGTCCATAGCAGAATTAAGACTCAAAACTCAGTCTCCCACCTCCCCCTTTAAAGTTCTTTCCCTTTGATTGGGGGCAAGGGCTAGAGAGTTCATTCCTATCTGAGATCCTCTCACTACTGATTCCCAATAGACTCCCAATTCCTAGATTTATGCTCCTAATCACTTGTAGGATACAAGTGTTCTAGTCATGAAACTTCCTGGGGCACTAGTGTCCCTAGTCTGGACTATGGGTTCTTTGGCATTAGTGTCCCCAGTATGGATTATGAGTTCTTTAGTACTAGTGACTCAATCTGGACTATGGATTTCTTAGCACTAGTGTCTCCAATCTATTCTATGGGTTCTTTAGCCCTAGTGTCCACAGAATGGACGATGAGTTTTTTTAGTACTAGTTTCTCTAATCCAGACAAGGACTTCTTAGCAGTAGTATCTCCATTCAGGACCATGGGTTTCTTAGCACTAGTGTCTCCAATCTGGACTATGGGTTGCTTAGCCCTCTCTGCTGATTATACAACTTGATAGCCTTCTTTCAGAGAAAGGCACCTGAAAGCCTGTATTCAGATCCTGGTGTAACTGCCAATGAACTGTGGGACATGGAGATCCTTGAAAATGATTTCAACATCCACATGTGTGAGATGAATCAGGAATATAGTCTTGCAACTTTGCGTCTTACCAGTGAACTTATTGTATGTACCAGAATCAAGTCAGTAGACTGGAAATCATTTAGTTCAAATCCTCTATTTTATGGTTAGTAAAACTGAGGTAGAAAGAAGAGACATGACTGGTCCAAGATTATATATCTGGTACATCAGGATCAGGTCTTGAACCAAAGTCTTTTTTTTTTGGAGTTAGGTCTCCTTATTTTGCTTAGGCTGGATGTTCATTAACTACTCAAGGACCTGGTCTCATAGTAGTGCATTGGTGTGAAAGTGTTGATATGTTCTGTTTCAACCTAGACTGATTTGTCCCGCTTTAAATCCTGGTGACTCCCTGTTCCCAGACAGCTTACCACACTGTGGTTGCTTACTTTGGATACCTATAGCTCAGAACTTCTGAGCTCCGGTGATCCACCAGCCTCAGCTTCCCTAACAGCAGGGATTAAGTGTGCCAACTTGCCTGGCACCAACTTCAGTGCTTTTTTTATACTATATTGTTCCACTTAATAAAATGATGGATCAAATGAAGTAAGGGGAGTATGCAAAGAGGCATCCTGTTTTGTTTGCATCCTGCTGGGCTGAGACAAAGCTGCTCCCTAGCCTGGAGAAATTAGAATTGTGAAGGATACTTGCGTGTTTCCCTTTTATTAATATTAATTTATTATATCACACATCATTATATACAAACTTATTAATTTCCCATCTATTACATGAACATCTGGGTGGCACAGTAGATAAAGTGTCAAGTCTGGAATCAGGCAGATTCATCTTCCTCAATTCAAATCTGGTCTCCACACACATACTTGCTATATGACCTTGGACAAGTCACTTAACCTTGTTTCCCTCAGTTTCCTCATCTATAAAATAAGGGATATGGCAAACTGCTTCAATATCTCTGCTAAGAAAACTCTAAAGAGAGTCACGAAGAGTCAGACAACTGGAAATGACCAAATTAACAACAAAATTATGTGTGAACATTTAATCCACTTATTACATAAAGGAATTTGACAAAATCTCTCCTATGCTATTTTTTTCTGCACAAGTCAATGAGATATAGGATAGATGATAATATAATTAGATGGGTTCAGAACTGGACCCAAAGAATAGACCAGAGGAAGGTCTCTGGTGTATAATAGCCCAGGGATCTTTCCTTGTCCTTATGCTGAACAGCATTGTTATTAATAACTTGAAGAAAAACATAAATAACATGCCTTTCAAATTTGCAAATAGTATCAAGCTAGAAAGTATAGCTAACAAATGGAACAAAACTCAGGCTCCCAAAAGATCTCATCAGGCTGTAATGGTGGGCTAAATCTAATAAGGTTAAATCGAATAAGGAAAAACGTAGACTACGTATGGGAGAAGTATGATTAGACAATAGTTTGTATGAAAAAGAACCAGAGTTTTAGAGAACAATAACATAGCATGGCCTAGCAGCTAAAACCAGCCAAGTGACCTTAGACTATAGTAAGAGACAGGGTTCTGAATGAAAGGTGAAGTTTCTATTCTTTTGTGTTCTGATCAGACCATTCCCAGATTGTGTTCAAGTCTGAATGCCACATTTTAGGAAGAACAGTGATAAACCAGAATGTGTCCAAAGGATGATGGCCAAGATGTCGAGAGAACTAGAGGCTATTTGTTGAAGGAATTGGAAATATTTAGTCTGGAGGAAAGAAGGCTTGAGGAGAAATGATCATTGTCTTCAAATATTTGAAAGGCTATTATATGAAGAGAGATTAGACCTATTTTGTAGAATGTAAGGTCAAAACTTTTTGTTGTTTGTTCTTTTTTTTCTCAAAGAGGATCACAACATCATGACTTGGAAGCGAACTGGATTTCAATGAGGGAAGACTGTACACAGACATGAGCCTCACTTTCTCCTCCAGAGCCATCTGAGTCCAGTGCCAAGACACAGATGAGACCAGGTTTCATTTTGGCTGATGCAATGCCCAACCAGTCATTAAGGCTAGGTAAGAAATGAGGCAGAGAATGGCCTCTTTTGCCTAATTAAAAAAAATCAATTTGAGGGAAGACCCTCAGGATTTCTGACCAAAACAGAATGGGGGAGAGGCAGATTTTGGCTCAGGGGAAGGAAAAGCTTCCTAACATTCAGAGTTGTCTCAAAATAAAATGACTTGTTCCTGGGGTTAGTGAGCCCCCTACCATCTTCAAGTCTGAGACTGGATGACAAATTGATTAGGGATAATCAGGGAAGTGGTGGAAGGAATTACTATTCAGATTTGAGATCAACTACAGACCTCTATTATTCATCAATTTCATCTAGTAATTTTATAATCAACACATATCTCAAACTCAATTTTTTTCAGTATCCAAATGCAAGGTGTTTGTTCCAGAAGTTTGGGCAAGTTTTAAATTATTAAAACTTAAAACTTACACAAATATCATCCCTTCCCCCACCCATCACAGTTTTTGTTCTACCCTCTTAAGATCTTACCTCCCTGATGATCCTGTAGGTCTCGTTCCTGTACACCAGCAAAAAGGTTTGCCAGGCTGGTCTTTCCTACCCTGGGGTCTCCAAGTAGGACTACCCGGTATAAGGAATCACCAGAGTCGCTGGAGTCAGAGGACCAGTTGTCCAGGGCAGGTGAGGGAGGTCGAATAGGGGGATTGAGAGAGGATGACTGAGAGAGTTGGGGGTGATTCGGTTTCCTGGAGGGCTTTGGGGCCAAAAGACCTGAGCTAGGTTTTGGCGCTAAGGATAGTGGGGTACTGGCTCGCCTTCTCAGAACGGTCTGGGAATCCTGCTGGGTGTTCAGCGTCATCTTGGAGAAAACAGGCGACATGTTTCCTGTGAATGAAAGACTGGGCAAAGGGGTCACTCCTTCTTTGTGGTCCATTTTATTCTAATAGAAGGGGAGTGGGTGGTGAAGAGACCTGGCATTGGGTTAGGAGAATTTCTTCTAGCCACAGGCCCAGAAAACATGCATTCATCACTGCCTTTTCTTAGTTGTACAGTAACAGCATCCAGAAGCAGAGAATGTACTTATTCACACAAAGAGTAGGGCATACACTCAGGCAGATATACAAACTTACACCCATGTAGACAGAGAGAACACATACATATAAGATTCTGAACACACAGAGACATTTACAATTACTTTCATACACCCAGAACCAAAGCTTGTGAGTGCCTCACACAAGAAGGTTTGTGGACACAAGAGCATAGATCTAAGTCATCACACAAGTAGTTCTTTCACATATTCTCCCTTCTATTTAATCCAAATATAAATAAAAGAAGAAGAAAGATCCCTGAACCTTGATCCAGTTTGGGAGTGGGAAGTTAATAGTGATTCTCAGACTTTGCTGCCCTGGGATGGGGGGTTAGGGGTTGTTAGGAGTGTCAGGGCCACTTTTCAGAAGCCAAACTGTAGAGCAGAGGTCCTAATTCATTGAGCCTCTTGGAGGTTAAGGAAGGGACCTTAGACTTGGCAGGGACCTGGACCTAAGTTCTGAATCTCTTTGGGAGAAAAGGATAGGGGTTAGGGAGAAAAGGATGCTTGGGTATCAAGGAGCAAGGCTTAGCTAGCTGGCAGGTAACAGGAGACGGGAAGTGTCATGGGAACGGCGTCCCCGACCGCCGCCGGTGTAAAATATTCAGGAGCAGCTGGCTAGGCCTTGGGGTGACCCATGGGGCAGCCTCCAGCTGTTGGAGATGGGAGGGAGCTGGTCTTGGGCCAACTCAGATGCGGGGAGTCGGGGAGATGTTCCTCTCGTCTTTGCCAGCCTGGTGGTCCCTAGCACCACCAGCTCCATTCTTCCAGAAATTCAGGGCATTCAGAGAGGTGCCTAGCTGAGGCTGGAGGATCCATCTCACTTCTAAACCCTAGCTCTAAGAACTCCACCTCCTCCACCCCCAAACCTTAGAGGCTCTGGGATCCTCCCCTGACTCTGAAGGAATTGGGATCCCCCTCCTTAAAAATTCCAAGATCCCACCTCCGCTCCATCACTGTGCGCCCTGCCTTGCCTCTCAGGCCGGGAGCCTGCAACTGTGTATGGCAGGGGCGGGCGTGCCCAGGCCAACTCTGACTCAACTTTCCCCAACTTCTCCCTAGCGCCCACCCCATCCCCGCCTTGCGCCAGCTGGCGCCCGTACCCCGGCGCTGGGGGTCTGGGGCTCCGCTCCGCCTCTGTGGCACCCCCCGAGCAGCTGCCACTGCCGGTATCGTCGAATCCCGGGCGGGTCGTTCTTCCTTGCTTGCGGTGAGCCGCCCAGCAGCCCCACAATCCCAGCTTGAGGTAGGGAGGAGCAGCCACCTCTGGAGCCCTCCCCCGGCCCCGCCCAGAGCACTGGCCCCAGCTAGAGAGGACTTCAGCCTTGCTCCCTCCCAGTCCAACCCTGACAAAGGGTCCTACTCTGCCATCTCTGTCCACTTAGCAGTTTTTAACTCTAAAGCCAAACGCAAAATTGTAAAGAGGAAGTTTTCCTCCTTTCGTCTTTCTCCCAAAGCGTCCAGTCTCTGATGCTCTCATCGTTTTTTCCTCCTCTCCAGGAAAAGCAGAAATCTGTCTGATGACTCAGTGGGTCTTGTAAGACTCTGTAGTCCTGCTTTTCCCATCCCACCCCCCAACTCCCAGACCCGGAATTTGCGCGTTTGGAGGGAGCTGAAGGAAACTGGCACACTTTGTCTTGAGAGGGCACCAAGGAGCATGGAACTCCTGTGCTCCCTCAGTGTTGGCTCCTCTCTGAAGAAGGGCTGATGAGGCTAAGGGGTCTCTGGGCATGAAGACATCACCCAGCTCGCTCATTACCCATTTCAGGGGCAGGTTTAGCTTGAATAAGAAAGCAAGATCTGACATAGCCCCTCCCCACCCAATTTATTGCTTTCTTCACTTTTAGGAATGCATGAGTGGATCAAACTGTCTGTTCTCCTTTTTAATGACAGTGGGTGAGGATTGGCCCAGCGAAGGTGAATAAAGGGGTGGGGATCCTCTGCTGAAGCCCAAAGTTGTTGGGAGCAGACACCTCTGATGCCCTGGGATGAGAAGATGCTTTCCACCTCTCCTCAGGAGGGAGAAGGAACTTTTAATGGGCTCCATCCTCCCTCCATTCCCAAAGTGTGTAGACATCTATAGTAGCTTAACATTAATCAACACCAAGCTCTTCCACTTTGAAGACTTGATTGAGGCTGTATTTTGTATACCTAAACAGAGTGATTTGTGCTGCCCTAAGCACAAATATTGTTAACTCTGGCTCTACTCAGAGATAATCCATTCCAACTTCATCAATTTGCAAGATTGAAAAAATGAGTTTCTGAGTGATTAGGTGATTTGCTCAAGATTACACTGGTGGTTTGGAGTATAGTCAGTGTTTCAAAAGGGATCCTTTAACTCCTAGTAGAATGTCAGCTCTTTGAAAGTTAGGAATATTTTTATTTCTGCCTTTGTTCCGTTCCCACTTCTGACTTCCAGTGTTATATACTCTTTCTGATATGTCACATTTTTTCCCAACCATTTTTCAGAAATAAAACAAACAAACAAACCTTTGAAACTTAGAAAAAACAGCACTGGTATGATTACTTCCATTGTGTAGTTGAGGAAATTGAAACTCTGAGAGAGCAATAGACTTGTGTAAGCACAGTCAAAGGGTAAGCAATAGAAGAGGAATAGAGCCAGAGAATGCCAGAAAAGAAAGGAGACTTGGGTTTTAAGTATTGCCAATAACTTACTGAACTACTCTGGGAAATTTCACCCTGTTCAAAGAAAATGGGATCTGCAAGGGCCCTTGTTTCCTCAGGCACTATGCTAGATGCTGAGGAAACAAAGACTGAAAAAATGAAAATTGTTTTACTCTCAAAGAATTTGTATATACTAGGAGGAAGTAACATGTACACAGAAAAATACTTATAAAATACATACAAAATAAATTTCAGGAGGCAGTACCTAGGAGTGGGGGAAAGCACTAGCAACTGAGATGTCAGGAAAGGGTCTTGGAGGAGGTTGCTCTTGAACCTCTGGTCCTTGAAGAGAGCTCAGAATTCCAACAGGTAGAAAGGTGAGACTGAAGTGCATTTTTAGCATGGGGAAAAGAGTTCATTTGTGCAAAAGTGATGAGGTGGGAGGTAGACTATTGAGCACAGAGAACAACGTCAATCAATTTTAATTGGAATATAGAGTATATGAGGGGGAGTAATATGAAGTCAGTCTGGAAAGACAGGTTTTACATTCTAGAAAATAAATTGGAACCTTTTTCAAAAAGTCACTAAACTGCATCAACTATTGAACTTAAATAATACTACTTAGCCTATATTCTCTCTCTCTCTCTCTCTCTCTCTCTCTCTCTCTCTCTCTCTCTCTCTCTCTCTCTCTCTCTGTCTGTCTCTCTCTTTTTGAGATCAAAACTCAAAGTTGTTTTAATGTTCAATTCTCTAATTAGTAGTTGGGACATTTTTTCCCACAGGTTAGCCTATATTGTCAAAGAGGTCAAAGACAGATGGAAAAGATCCACACATGCAAAAATATTTACAGTTATTTTTGTGTTGGCAAAGAATTGGTGCCCAGCAACTTCTGCTTTAGGGAAAGGCTTAACAAACTATGGCTTATGAATATAACGGAATATTATTATGCCATAAGAAATGATGATTACAATTTAGGTTTAGAGAAACATGGGGAGGCTTGCATGGCCAATGTAGTGTATAGAACCAGGAGAAAAACTGTTACCATGACTAAGTAATAGAAAAGAAAACAACTTTGGAAGGCTCCAGAGCAATGATCTATAGAAAGACCAGTGATAATCCAGAAGGCTGATGATGAAGTCTGCTTCTTTACTTTTTTTCAGAGGGATAATATCCTGGAAACATATATATACAACATAACCAATATGGTGATTTATTTTGCTTGGCTATATTTGCTCATCCAAGGAAGACTTCAACATTTTTTGTGGGAGGGGGAGGGAATCAAGTTTGTAGGTAGTGATAGTAAAGCAAAAAAAAAAAAAAAAGAAGAAAAAATCAATGTAACATTTAAAAATATGCAGAAGAGAACAAAAGCAGCAATAGACAATGAAGGCATTAACTACATTAATGAAATTCATGATTTCATATTTAATTTCTATTTTATGAACATTAAAATGTTTGTGTTTGTTGAATTAATAATAAAAAAAATCTTCGTTTTTAAAGACAAGTTAGAACCAGATTGTGGAAAGCTTTATGTGCCAGTCAGAGGAATTTATATTTATATTAGGGGAAGTAGTAAGTCATCAAGGTTTCTTGGGTAGGTTGTTTTTCCTAATTCTCAAAGAGGATCAGGAAATTGATATCATGACTTGCAAGTGAGTTGGATTTAGGTGAGGGAGGGCTATGCAAAGTCACCAGTCTCTTTTTCCTCTGCAGTCATCTGGATTCAGTGGCAAGACATAGATCAAGATGACTGGAAATGGCCCCAGATGCAATGGGAGATCTTGGCCTTTTTAAGTTAATGTCTTTCCCACGTCTATTGATTTGCAGACGTATTCATAGAAACAACTGAAGTATCATAGTTCTTCGGATAACAAATGAAACTACAACAACAAATTAACGCCATAATGAAGGAAATAATGGAAGAGCTAATATACATTAAAAAAGAAATCATAAATTTATTTATTTAAATGACAAAAAATTTATTTTTATTTATTTATTGTTCAACATGTAAAGGATTGCTTGCCATTTGGGGAAGGGGGTGGAGAGAGGGAGGGGAAAAGTTGGAACAGAAGTAAATGCAAGAGATAATGTTGTAAAAAATTACCCATGCATGGGCTCTGTCAATAAAAAGTTATAATTATTTTAAAAAAGTTAATTAGCATCAGTTCATGTAAGTCTCTCCTAGCCTCTCTGTATTCATCCTGCTGGTCATTTCTTACAGAACAATAACATTCCATAACATTCATATACCACAATTTACCCAGCCATTCTCCAATTGATGGGCATCCATTCATTTTCCAGCTTCTAGCCACTACAAACAGGGCTGCCACAAACATTTTGGCACATACAGGTCCCTTTCCCTCCTTTAGTATCTCTTTGAGGTATAAGCCCAGTAGTAGCACTGCTGGATCAAAGGGTATGCACAGTTTGATAACTTTTTGGGCATAATTCCAGATCCTCTCCAGAATGGTTGGATTCGTTCACAACTCCAACAACAATGCACCAGTGTCCCAGTTTTCCCGCATCCCCTCCAACATTCGTCATTATCTTTCCCTGTCATTGTAGCCAATCTGACAGGTGTGTAGTGGTATGTCAGAGTTGTCTTAATTTGCAAGAAATAATAATTTAAAGGAATCATAGATCACCTCTAGAAATAACCACAACAAGTAACATGGTAGGATTTGTGGTTTAGGAATTAGACATAAGGAATGAAGTGGAAAGGGTGGAGATTAAAGGTAAGTATATCAATAAAGAGAGCATTGCAAAATCCAGGTAAGAAGTAACAAAGTCACAATATAGAATGGCAATTGTATGAATAGAGAATCCCTTAGTATTAGGAATAAGTTTTTTTGTTTGTTTGGCTTTTTGTAAGGCAATTAGGGTTAAGGGACTTGCCTAGGATCATACAGCTATGTGTCAAAAGTCAAATTTGAACTCAGGTCCTCCTGAGCCCATAGTTGGTGCTCTACCCACTGCACCATCTAGCTGTCCCAAGCAATACAGCTCTGCAAAGATCAAATGGAGTGTGTTGTGGTGTTGAGTCAGTGCAGATTGTACCATAGTAGGCAAAGATGTGAATGAGACTGGGGGAAGAAGGACAACATGAGTAGAAGTTGAAATATCTCAAACCGCCATGAATCTGGTCCTTCTTGGTTCAGTTTGAAGGGAGTTAGAGAGGATCCTCAAAGCAACCTCTTGTAGTAGAATTTTAGATGAAAAAAAAAAAAAGCTTAGTTGGCCAGAGCTGGAAGGATTCATAGAACATAGGATTTCAGAATTGGATGAAAGTATAATTGCTTCAGAGTGAAACTGATTCCCACCTCTAACCTATCCTGGAAGGGGAGGCTTCTGTGCAGTGAGAACCTGACCTTTTCATATCCTTTGTCTTCCTTATGGTACTGCTCTTCTACCTTTTTTCTGTAATTGAACTGAAGACAACTAGGTGGTTCAGTGGATAGAATATTAGCCTTGGAGCCAGAAAGATTCAAATTCAAATATGGCCTCCAAGACTTAGTGGCTATGTGATCCTGGGCAAGCCATTTAACCTCAATTTGATTCAGTTTCCACAACTGTAAAATGAAGACAATAGGAGTGCCTACCTTGCAGAGTTGTTGTGAGGATCAAATGAGATAATAATTATAACGTGTTTAACATATTGCCTTGCAAATAGGAAAAGCTATATAAATGATAGCTATTATAATTATTACTACTACTACTGTTATTCTCCATACATGAACTATAGACTTAAGGCAATGTAGATTTGGAAAGAACATAAAACACAGAATATTAGAAGGGATCATCTAGTACAACTTTCTCATTTTAGAAGGAAGTGGAAATCTGAGAGGTTATAAATGGGATTAGGGGACAGTTTGGTGCACAGTGGATAGAGTAGTGGATTTGGAGTCAGAAGGACCTTCCCTCAGACACTTGACAGTTAGCTGTATGACCCTGGGCAAGCCATTTAACCCACCTACTCCCCCACCCCTGAAAAAATTTGGGATTGAAACCAGAGACAGTGAGAGAATTTAGGGGCATCAAATACAAGCCAGGCTGGTCCTGTGTTCCACACTAACATAAATTGTGTTTTCTTGTGTAGTCATGGAAAAAGCACTTCCCTTTTCTGGGCCTCAAATGAAGGAGTTGGGTTATAACATTTAAATTTATGATCGATCCAGGACAGGTCCTGGCTTACTTATTTGCATTCTGCTTCCTCTACCCCTAGCCATCACCACGGGTAGCTCACTATATGGTTGACTACCCTTGCCTGTCTGATATTGTTGCTCTGAAATGGGACTATGTACCTCTTCTCTGCTTCATTGCCTCTGGTCCAGCCCCAAATGGTAAGGCAATAAAGGAGGGAGTCTGGGCCCAGGTAGAGGATATTCTGTTTCTCATCAGTCCTGCTGCCCCTCTCTCTGGGGAGAACTTTCAACCATGAAGCTCTTTCTGCCGAGCTTGATTATTGTCCTGCTTCTGGCATTGGGCTCCCCAGGTAACTTGGAGTTTTCTAGAATGGGGAGGAGAAAAGGGACAATATTCTGATGATGAACTAATAAGATAACAAATGGTATTGAACTTCCATGAACAGAGGCCAAATTGCATTAATAAAATCATAGGAAAATTTGATGGATAGAAAGATTAGTACCGGCAGTCAGTAAACTTAAATTTTACTTCTGGTTGTATTGGAAAGGGAATAAGCATTTATATTGTACCTACTATGTCCCAGGTCCTATGCTAAGTACTTTTTACAAATATTATCTCATTTGCCACAACAACCCCTATGAAATATTATTCCCATGTTACAGAGGAGGAAACTGAGACAGACAGGAGTTAAATGACTTACCCAGAGTCACACAACCAGTAAGTGTCTGATCCTGGATTTAAACTTATAAAATTGAGTCTTTCTCCAGGCCTGGAGCTCCATCCATTGAGCTACCAACTGTAGGCTAGCTCTCTCAGTAAGGCAAGTCACTTTTCCTTTTACTTCATTTTCTTCCTTTGTAAAATAAGGGGATAAGATTAGCTGATCTCTAAGTTCTTTTCCAACTCTGCTCCTTTATATTCTATTTTAAAGTCCCTTTTAGTTCTGATGTTTTGTGTTTTTATGTCCTAAAATCCCTTTTTACTATGATATTGTACAGCCTCTCTCTTCTTTGTCTCAATCTAGCTTCTAGCTCTGACATTCTAAATTCTATTTTAAGATGTCCCTTCCAATTTTGATATGTATGTCCTTCTTATTTTTCTGTTTAATATTTGTGTCTCATATTCTAACATTTCATGTCCTATGTTTTAATGAATCTTCCAACTCTGATCTTCTAATATTTTGTCTTCTAAAGTACTGAGACACTTCTAACTCTTATCATTCTATGTTCCATATTCAAAGGTCCCTCTGCCTCTAACATTCCACGTCTTAAGATCCCTTTCACCTTTAATATTCTATATTCTATAATTTAACATGGAGTTTGTTTATTGTTTATTGTTATTTGAGTGGTCCTGTCTGACTCTCTGTGATACCTTTTGGTTTTTTTTTTTTTTTATTTAAACAAAGAAACTGGAATAGTTTTCTATTTCCTTCTTCAGCTCATTTTACACATGAGGAAACTGAGTTAAGTGACTTGCCAAGGATCACACAACTAGTATGTGTCTGAGGCCAGATTTGGATTCAGAAAGATGAGTCTTTCTAATTCCCTGTTGAGTGCCTATCCATTGTACCATCTAGGTGTCAAAAAATGAAATAATATTTGTAAAGTGCCGGTGTTCAATTGTGTCTGATTTCTTCATGACCCCATGGATATAGCAAACACTGTCCATGGAGTTTTCTTTGCAAAGCTACTTGAGTGGTTTGCCACTTCCTTCTCCAGTGAATCAAGGCAAACAAAGATTAAGTAACTTGCCTAAATTCACATGGCTAGTATGTATCTAAAGTTGAATTGGAATTGAAATTTTCCTGATTTTAAGCCCAACATTCTATCCACTGAGCCACCTAGCTATCTCCAACAAGGTATTGCTAGACACTAGAGATACAAAATTAATATCTACTAAGCACCAAATATGTATCAGGCACTATTTTAGGTGCTGGGGATACAAAGACAAAAAAAATTGCAATAATACTTTCAAGGGATGTGCAGTCTGTCAGAGGAAACAATATTACGCTTATAAGTTAAGTAGGGAATAAATACATATTTTTTAAGAAGAAAATTCACTAGCAGAAGGGAGAATAAGAAGGCTTTGTATAGAAGGTGGTAGTTCAGCTAAATCTCGAAGTGAGGAATTGTATGAGAAGGAAGTGAGGAGAGAAGGCATTCCTGCCAGAGGGATGGCAAGTTCAAAGACATGTAAGCAAGAAATGGAAGTGAGGAAAAGAGAGATGAAACCATTTAGGATTCTAAATTCTAGCCTTCTTTATTCTATGTTCTAATATTCTGTGTTCTGTCTTCCAAGGTTCCTTCTAGCTGTGCCATGCTGTGGCTCTGATTGTGGAAAGGGAGAATGTTAAGCTGAATGAAATCCAGCATTAGGTCCAAACCTTCATCTTAACCAGTGCAGTCAGGTTTCTATTTAAAGAAAAAAGGCAGGACTGTGGTAGTGCAAAGGAAAATCCCCTGAATATTTATTGTAGAGAACAGAACACTTTCCAAAGCACCTTTTCATCAGTAGAAAGTCCAGGAAGAAGAAAAGTGATTTTTTAAAGTTCACATAACAAGTCACTGAAAAAGATATAGAGCTTTCCCAATTCTTTTTTTTTTATGATCTCAGTGACTAATATCAATTCAATTCAACCTTTATTAAGGGTCTACTTTATTCAATATCTTTCCTACCCTCTTAGGGAATATCTACACCTAGTGTAAGATTTACCTCTACACTATTTGGTTGAGAGATATTGAACAACTTTCTTTTGCATACTCCCAGGGATGAGGTCACTTCTCTCCCTCTTTCTCATTTCTTTCCCTCTTTCTTCTTTTATCCCTTTCCCTCCTATTTATTTTCATTTTAGGCTAGTTCTGAAGGGAGCAAGTGGGAGATATGAAGACATTCTTCCACCTTCAATTACTTATCAGTAACCTTCAGTTACCTCACAACTTTTTGGGAAGTAGATAGTTACTTGGTACACAGCTGCCTACTTGCCTCAGCCAGCTAGGCTCTGTGGAGATTGAGGACCAAGTTAGGGCAGTCATTCTCCTTCCTTGACAGTGAGCTGTGAGTTACAACATTGCTGGAAAGGTGCTGGGACCTGTAGAAACTTCTGCACACCGAAGGAAATTTTCCTCCACTTCTGCAAAGACAACTCCATGTGCTGCGTCTATTCCTTCATGACGAGGAAGCCTGAGCCTAAACCTGAACCTAAGCCTGAGCCTAAGCTTGAGAATAGCTAGGCCACCTCTTCCATCCTAGCCCAGCTCTCGTCCTAGCCCCATCCCCCAATCCTAGTTTTCTTATGCTATTCCATTAAAGCACCAGCCTCTGGCTCCCGTGTCTGTTCCTCTATTCTGGGGAGGGAAAGGGAAAAAAAAAAAACAACTTTATTAAGCATTTTTGACAAATATAATCTAATTTGATTTTCACAATAATCCTATGAGTTAGAGGTTATAATTATACCCATTTTACAGTTGAGAAAACTGAAGCAAACGGCTAAGTGACTTGCCCAGAACAACACAGCTAATAAGTGTCTAAGGCAGAATGTGAATGCAGGACTTCTTTATTCCAAGGTCAGAGTACTATCCACTGGGCTGCCAGCTGCCTTTCATATATCCCATGATGATAGATAGAGGGAGATAGGTTCAGAGGCTGTACTATTTAGTTCTTATGGGTGTTCATGGGTCTATTTTCCTTAGGGATTGGTAGGCTTTGTCCTGTTCTACCACATCTAGTCCTCCACTCCATTCCTCCCCATCCTGAAAAAATATTCCTCCTCATTTTCGTCTGCCTTCTCCCTTCCCATCTCCATCTTCTTTCCTATTCTATCTCTTTCCTTCCATTTTTCAAACCCATCCTTATTTTCCTGCTTACCATTTCTTCCTCCACATCTTTTTCAGCCTTGACCTTGTCTTTCCCATCTAACTTTGTCTCTATAATTTCCTTCTCCTTCCCTTTCCATGGTCCTCATCATTTCTTTGGCACATCAGAGACTCATAGGGCATGGAGGGGTCCACAGATTATGCATGTGCCTGTGGCCAAGGGAGGGGGGATATGGCAGGCAGAGGACAGCCATGTATGTATGTTGGGAAAGGGGAAGAGTCAGGTCATTAGAATGGCACAGTGTCAATTCCTTTGATGTTTCCAGTGGGAGTTGAATCCAGACTTGCCTCAGGGTTCAATGAAGAGATCACTGACATGGAATTTATTACCATTTAGAGTATCCTCTTTCAGCTTTGTTCTCTGAATTTTCTTCCTTGAGTGGGAGTTGCAAGGAGGAAGATACCATGAAGAATTTTCTAAAACTCAGAGACATCCCATTGTAGAATAAACTTTTACAGGAACTGGTAAGTTTCCCCACTCTAGAAGTCTTCAAGTAGGGGTTGAAAGACCATTTGCCAACAATGTTGCAGAAAGAATTTGTGCCTAGGTTGCATTGGACTGGATGTTTTCTGAGACTACTTCAAGAGATGGAGATGGTAAATTTATCTTTAGTGCTCTCAGCCTCAATCAATTCACACAAATATGTCAGGCACTATTAGATTCTGAGGATACAAATGCAATAGATGAATTGATTCTGATTCTCAACGTGGGGGTAACAAGAACATATATAAGTAGATGCAAAGTAAATACAAAGAGAAAATATACAAATAAATATGAAGTGGTTATATAAAGGTAGTTTGGGAAGAAAGGGTCTAGAAGTTGGGACCTCTTTTTTTGTGCCTTCTCCAGTTCAGTTGGTTTCTTTTCAATTCAACATTACATTCATTAATTACCTTATAAGTACTTGGAAAATTCTAAACCCTCTCTTCTACTCCTACTTTTTCTCTATCCTGTATTTTTCCTTTTTTTTTTTTTTTTAGTCAATGCTTGTCTCTATTTCTATCTCTTTCTGTCTTTCTATGTGTTCTTCTCTCTCCATTTCGTCCTTTCTGTTTCTGTTTCTGACCTCTTCATTTCTATCTCTTTTTCCATCTCCACTTCTGCTTTTGTCTCTGAATCACAACTAAGGTAAGGCAACCTGAGATTTCTTCCAGAGCACTGAATTTGGAATGTGCTGATAGCCTGTGCAGTACTTCGAGAGAACAGAAATAGCAGTTTGGCAAGCAATAGCAAGAATAAGTTAGTTAAAATAGGAAGCAACCACTCCAGAGGCTGGGTTGAGGTCCCCCCTCCTACCTGCCCTGTTTTCTACATATGCTCTGAGAACATATGGAAAGCTTAGCAACTTCTCACTGGTTTCTTGGAGTCTTTTCATTCCTCTAACAGGGCATTTCCAGAGCTCATTCTCCCTTTCCTCCAATTACACTGTAACTCCCAAAAGATGGGGAAGCTAATATGCACACACTTTTATACTCATTTTGAATCCTACCTGCTTCTTTGACATCATGCCTTTTGGAGGCACAGTATTTCACTCCTCTTGAATCACCCCTAAATCCTTAGCCTTGCCCCACTATGACAAACAGAACTCTAGTTCATAGTAATGGAGCACTCCAATCTTCATCAACCCAACTGCTCTGGAAAGAGCTTTCAAGAAACCTCTTTCTTTACTTTGGGTATATTCTGGATCTCTCTAGACAGAGGTGGGATCAAAGTTATATTGATAAAATTAGGATTATTCTTACAGGAAAAATAACCCCAGATGATGAATGCTGAAGGTCATACACAGAGTTAGTAGCAATAGCAAAAACAAAGGTTTTGTCCATATTTTTTCAACTTGGAAGGGCAGGGAAGGATAATGGTAGCTGGGGGAGGGATAACTTTTTCATTTTTTCCACTTTTTAGGTAAAAGGAGGGAAACATACGAAAAAGTCATGTTGTTAGTACCAAAAGAATTTAGAATTAAGTTCTCTTCCCCTCAACAATCATTTATTAAAGGTCTAATATGTGCACCATCCCTGCCCTCTAGGAGCTTGTATTCACTGAATAGAGTATGTCAGAGCTGACAGAGATCTCAGACACCATGTATCCCAGGTTCTCCAGAGAAACACAGACTTTCCTGACTTGCCCATGGTCATATACCAAGTTAGAACTAGAACCAGACTCCTGGATCTAGAGCTGTAAGTGTCCTCAAAGGCCGAGTACTCCTCATTATTCAGAAGAGAAAACTGCTTGGGAGGAAAAGAAGCTTGTCCAGGTTGCGTGTGGTTGACAGATTTGTGCTTCCCATGGAGGAGATGGCATCCTGGATTCATTTAAGGATATTTCCTTAAGTGGTTTTTGGGGAAAACAACTCTACTGGGAAGAAGTTTCTCAGTAAAAGTAATAGTGAGCCCAGGCAGAGCTCTGCTCACATATTCTCTAAGTTTTAGATGACTTCCAACTCTTTTACCTGGATTGTGGGTTGAGAAAATGGGTGGATCTACTGGATTTGATCCTCTCAGGGGGAAGACCCTTCTTTCTGACACTGATCTCATCTTCACTTATCCTTCTTTCTCCCTTCAGAGATATTTTCCCCCCAGTTCAGTTGTAAAAACAATGGCAATTCCTACTACAGATGATATCTATGGAATGCTTGACAGGCTATAAAATAATTTCACAAGCCATAGAATGAATATTCACAACTGCTTTAGGAGAGAGGCAGGTTAGAAGATATCCTTATTTGGCAGATGGATAAACTGAGATTCAGAAATTTTAATTTGAGAAAAGGTAATATATCTAGTGTTTAGTTGAACTGGGATTTGGATCATCCCAGTCCATTTTCTCAGCCCAGGATCTTTCTACCACACTAGGCTATATCTGACCTTTCCTACATCCCTTCATCTTCTGTGTCCTCCTTCCTTTTTCATTCCCTGCTGCTGATGGATACTCCTTCCCTTCTCTGCAGTGAAAGGCAAAAGCAAATGCTGGAATAAAAAAGGATTTTGCAGAGGGCGGTGTCATAATAAAGAGAGATTCTACATTTTCTGTCTAAATGGAAAAAGATGCTGTGTGAAGCCTTCTTACATACCTGATGATATCTTGGGAGGAACATCTGATATGAAGAAAAAGACTTAGAAAGAAATCTTGCCTATTTCATGACCCTCATCTTCAGGAAGGTCATTAGACTGCTGATCCATTAAAATTCTCTTGCCTGCCTCTTGTTTCTGGTTATTTCTTAGAGAAAAAAGGGTTATGCTGTGGGTGGTGGAATAAACCAAAGATGGCTCCCAAAATATCTATTGAACTGAATTGAATAAAATCCCTTGTCCCACTCCTTTTCTCCCTCTACATTTCTTCACTTACTTTGCCAGTTTTAATTCTTATCTCCATGTCACTTAAATTCTCATATATCTCCATTTTGCTATACCATGTTTCAGTCCTACTGGATAGCTCCCTTTCAAAATGACATTTCCAAAATAGAGGCCATTACTTCAATATCAAGAAGATATACCTAAAAATTAGAATTGCCCCAAACAAAACTGGATTACCTTAGCTCACTGTCATTTGAGATGTTCAATGAGAAATTGTATGACCACTTACTTGTAAGGGGTGCTGTCCAGGGAAGATTTACGATCCAAATAAGGGATAAGAGAGATGATCTCTAGAGTCACTTTATGCTCTGAGATTCTATGATTTTGTCATCATCCATGAACTGTATCCTTTTCCCAATATCTCAGTTCTATCAATAATACTGTTTAGTTCCCTGGGATCCAGGCATCAGATTTTTTTCTGTCTTTTCCTTCTCCTTTCTACTTCTTTCTTTCTCTCATTCAAATTCTTCAGAAGATCTAAACAAAATTACTGGGCAAATTACCTCCTCTCTCTGATCCTCAATATTCTTCCTATTTAAAAGAATGATAATAATTCTTCCTTTTTCCTTTCCTTTCCTTTATTTTTTCCTTTCCTTTCCTTTCCTTTCCTTTCCTTTCCTTTCCTTTCCTTTCCTTTCCTTTCCTTTCCTTTCCTTTCCTTTCCTTTCCTTTGCTTTCTCTCTCTCTCTCCTCTCTCTCTCTCTCTCTCTCTCTCTCTCTCTCTGTCTCTCTCTCTCTCCTCTCTCTCTCTCCTCTCTCTCTCTCTCCTCTCTCTCTCTCTCTCCTCTCTCTCTCTCTCTCCTCTCTCTCTCTCTCCTCTCTCTCTCTCTCCTCTCTCTCTCTCTCTCTCTGTCTCTCTCTCTCTCTCTCTCTCCTCTCTCTCTCTCTCTCTCTCTCTCTCTCTCTCTCTGTCTCTCTCTCTCTCTCTCTCCTCTCTCTCTCTCTCTCTCTCTCTCTCTCTCTCTCTCTCTTCTCTCTCTCTCTCTCTCTTCTCTCTCTCTCTCTCTCTCCTCTCTCTCTCTCTCTCTCTCTCTCTCCTCTCTCTCTCTCTCTCTCTCTCTTCTCTCTCTCTCTCTCTCTCTCTCTCTCTCTCTCTCTCTCTCTCTTTCTTTCTTTCCTTTCCTTCTTTCCCAGACATTATGAGGTGAGATCTTTGATAAGTATGCAAAATACAAATTTACAAGATTCTATATCCTGTCCTGTGTTTCTGTCCCCTCCCCCCACAAACCTAAGAGATTGGCAGCTCTGTGTATGTCTACAGAGTCAAGGAGCTCAGAAAATGATCTAAGAAGAGGATAGGTCTTGTCTAGAGTTGTGAACTCTTCAGTGGATAGATATTTATATTTGAGATGAGGGCAAGAATGTGAAAGAAAGAACAGTGGCTCCCTCTGGTGTCTATAGACCAAGAAAAGATGTATGCAGGTTTTTTTTTTTTTTTTTTACAAGGAGTACTTGTCAAACAAATCCTGTAAAACATGGTTGTCAAACATTGGGAACATGACCATAAACAGTTTAGTGGGTTGACATGACTAAAATGCTATGGGTTTTAGACCATTAAATGTGGTTACAATGTTTATTAAATTAAAAAAAATTTCTTTTGAATTATTTCAGTATACAGTTTTGTAGACCAAGAAAAGATGAACAGAAAACAGAATTTGGGAGAAAAAAATGCCTGATGCAGGGAGGTTGAAGGAGAAATGTTAGATGAAGAGAAGAGGAGATAAGAGAAAGAAGAATAAAATGGAAGAAGATCCAGAGAGGCCAGCATGCACCTTTATCCAACAATATCATTACTAAGTCTGTGTTCCAAAGAGATTAAAAAAGGAAAGGACCCATATTTATAAAGCTATTTAGAGCAGGTCTTTTTGGGATAGAAAAGAATTGGAAATTGATGGGATGCCCATTAACTGGAAAATGGCTGAACTTGTTGTTCATTGTTATGTCATATCATTATGTTATAAGAAATGATGAGAAGGATGCCTTCAGAAAAATCTGGAAAGACATATGAACTAATGCAAAGTGAAATGAGCAGAGTCAGGAGAATATTGTACATTTAACAGCAGCATTGTGTAATGATCAATATGAATGACTTAGCTCTTCTCAGCAATACAATGAACCAAGACAATTACAAAGGATGGATAATGTTATCTGTACCCAGAGAAAGATCTGATGGACCTCAAATGCAGTAAGAAAGTCTCTCAAAAGCTAACTGTCAGTTAACTGGCCAGGCTAATATTGATATAGTTGGATACAATCAGATGAGATCTCTTCTCCTGGAGGAGGGAAGATCTGCACAGAGATAATTAGAATAGTTTCATGATGAATATTGTTGAGTGAAGTTCCTAACTCCAAAGGAATTCTGCCAATTCTGGATCCGAATCTACTGGAAATTGATGTGACCATACAACTCTCTAGCTCTTTTAGTCTACTTTAAAATAAAACCCTCAGACCCACAGTGTTGGGTCAGTCATCTGTAACCAGCTATCTGCTTGACTTCCTTAAAATCCCAACTGAAAAATTCCTTTTTGTACAGGAATATTCTCCTAACCTCTCAATTCCTGTGCCTTCTTTCTGTTAATTATTACCTATTTGTCCAATATATAGTTTGCTTTGTAGATATTTGTTTGCATGTTGTCTGCCTTATTAGATTGTGAGTTTTTTGAGCTCTCTAGGTTGTGTGAGCTCTCTAGAGCTCAGTCAGTGTCTGGAACATAGTAGGCACATAAAAATATTATCAATTGATTTGTATTCAGCTACCTATCCTGGGGAAATCACCAGGAGATAGCATGCTCATGTCTTGTTCCTTCCTAGTCTGATGCTATGATCTTATGCAAAACCTTCCTGTTTTTTACATAAGCAAATATCCACTAGGGGTTTGCATGCTAATATCCAACAATATTTTTTTAAATAACTTTTTATTGATAGAATGCATGCCAGGGTAATTATTTACAACATTATCCCTTGCATTCACTTCTGTTCCAATTTTTCCCCTCCCTCCCTCCACCCCTTCCCCCAGATGGCAAGCAGTCCTTTACATGTTGAATGGGTTGCAGTATATCCTAGATACAATATATGTTTGCAGAACCGAACAGTTCTCTTGTTGCACAGGGAGAATCGAATTCAGAAGGTATAAATAACCCGGGAAGAAACACAAAAATGCAAGCAGTTTATATTCATCTCCCAGTGTTCTTTCTCTGGGTGTAGCTGCTTCTGTCCATCTTTGATCAATTAAGGTTCTCTTTATCGAAGAGATCCACTTCCATCAGAATACATCCTCAAACAGTATCGTTGTTGAGGTATATAATGATCTCCTGGTTCTGCTCATTTCACTCAGCATCAGTTCATGTAAGTCTCGCCAGTCCTCTCTGTATTCATCCTGCTGGTCATTCCTTACAGAACAATAATATTCCATAACATTCATATACCACAATTTACTCAACCATTCTCCAATTGATGGGCATCCTTTCATTTTCCAGCTTCTAGCCCCTACAAACAGGGCGGCCACAAACATTTTGGCACATACAGGTCCCTTTCCCTTCTTTACTATCTCTTTGGGGTATAAGCCCAGTAGAAACACTGCTGGATCAAAGGGTTTGATAACTCTTTGAGCATAGTTCCATATTGCTTTCCAGAATGGCTGGATGTGTTCACAATTCCACCAACAATGTATCAGTGTCCCTATTTTCCCACATCCCCTCCAACATTCCCCATTATCTTTCCCTGTCACTCTAGCCAATCTGACAGGTGTGTAGTGGTATCTCAGAGTTGTCTTAATTTGCATTTCTCTGATTAATAATGATTTGGAGCATATTTTCATATGTCTATAAATAGTTTCGATTTCTTTGTCTGAGAATTGTCTGTTCATATCCTTTGACAATTTATCAATTGGAGAATGGTTTGATTTCTTATAGATTAGAGTCAATTCTCTATATATTTTGGAAATGAGGCCTTTATCAGAACCTTTGACTGTAAAAATGTTTTCCCAGTGTATTGTTTCCCTTCTAATCTTGTTTACATTTGTTTCGTTTGTACAAAAACTTTTCAATTTGATATAATCAAATTTTCTATGTTGTGGTCAATAGTGATCTCTATCTAGTTCTTCTTTGGTCATAAATTCCTCCCTCTTCCAGAGGTCTGACAGGTAAACTATCCTATTGGCTATTTCTTAATATCCTCCCTGACTCACTTTGTATTGTCATAAGCATCCCACCACATCTGAAATAGATTTCTTCCATCAGTCAATAAGATTTGTTAAGTGCCTGTGGTAAGTGTTACAAACACAATAAGAGGCAAAAGAAATTCCTTGTCCTTAAGAGCATTCCAATCGAACATGGGAGACAACAAACAAATAAATATGTACAAACAAACTACACATAGGGAAATAGGAAACAATGAATAGAAAGAAGGCACTAGAATTAAGGGTTGGTGGGAGACTTCCTGTAAAAAGTGGGATTTTAATTGGGACTTAACGGAAGTCAGGGAAGAGAATACTTGGACATGAAAAGGGAAAACATTCTAGAAATGGGGAAGAATTGGAAAAAATGCCTGAAGCTAAGAGAGAAGTTTCTATTTGATCCTGGAAATGATAGGAAGCCGCTGGATTTATGGAATTGGATATATGTGTGTGACATGAGAAATGCTTGAACAAATTATGCTATATGAATGTAATGGAATATTATTGAGCCATAAAGAATTATAAAAAGGAGGGTTTCAGGGAAACCTGGGAAGGCATAAATTGCTGCAAAGTGAAGTTAGCAGGACCAGGATAACTATTTATGCAAAAAAAAACCCCACACAATTGTAAGGAAATCAGCTTAAAAGTTTTAGGAAATTTGATAAATGAGATGACCCAAAAGGATTGATGATGAACTATACGGTCTATTTTTTGACATATTTTCTGATCTCAGGGTACAAAATGAGACATATATTTTTGGACATGGCCAGTATGTAGCCAGTGTTATTGACACCCAGTAGATGTTGTTGTTGCTGAGTTGTTGAGTTGTATCCAACTCTTCTTGATTCCATTAGGGGTTTTCTTGACAAATACTGGAGGGGTTTGCCATTTCCTTCTTCAGCTCATTTTATAGATGAGGAAACTGAGGCAAACAGAATTGAGTGACTTGCTAGTACACACAGTAAGTGGGTGAGGTCAGATTTGTATTCATGAAGATAAGTCTTCCTGATTTCAGGCCTGGTGTTCTATCCACTGATTGATCCACCTAACTGCCTAACAGGTGCCCAGTAGGTACTTCAATTCAATTCCTCTCAATAAACATTTATTGTTTTTATTGTTGAGTAATTTCAGTTATGTTATCCCATTTTGTGGGGATGTTCTTGGCAAAGATAATAAAGCATCTTCCTTTTCCAGCTCATTTTCCCGAGAAAGAATTGAGGCAAGCAGTAAGTGACTTTCCCAGGGTAACACAACTAGTAATTGTCTGAGGCCTGGATTTGAAGTTGGGTACTCTTGACTACGGGGCTATGTCTCTATCTACTGCACCATCTAGCTGCCAAAGTCTATTTTAGAGCCTGGGGGTATAAAGATAAAAATGAAACCACACCTGCAAACAAGCTTCTGGATAGAGACGTGTACAAACATAATGATATGTAGAAAACAGATTCATGGTAGCTGAAGAAGCTAAGCTAACTAAGGTTTCATGTTTCATTTGACTCTAATATATTTGTCACAAGCGTTTTGCTTTTCATTTTTAATTTTTTTTTCAATGTGAAAGGAAAGAGAGAAAAAATATATTTTGCTCATTGAAATATATTAAATTTCTTAAAAGGATAATTCCCTTGCATGTGGCCCACTTTGTGTCTGTAAACATAGTTTAGTATCCATATCATTACCTTTTTATACAGCTTGTTACTTCTCACCTCTGCGTCTCAGAATCTCTAGATTCCTTCAAGATTCAATCCAAGAACTACTTTTTATAAGACTTTATAAGCTTAGTTTTTGAATTCCCTGTCACATGATTTCCTTTGTTTAATCATTTTCCAAAACATCCTAACTGTAGGTGTTCCCTAGGGCTGTAGCTTGTTGAGAAATAACTATTAGGAATATAAAGGTGACTGGGAAAGATTTCCTATTGAAAATGAAATTTTAGTTGGGACTTGGAGGAAGCCAGGGAAGTCAGTATGCGGAGATGAGGAGGCATGAGGAATAACCAGAAAAAATGCCTTTTGTCACTGAATCAAAGAATGTCAGAGATTAAGATATAAGAAGGCTGGAAGGTAGGAAGGAGCTAGGTTATGAAAGATTATGAAGAATATGCCAAAAAATTATTTTGTATTTGATCCCAGAGACAATAGGGAGTCACTGGAATTTACTGAGTAGAGTGGTAGGTGGTGAGGGGGTGACATGTTTGTATTTATACACTAGACCAGCCATTCTCAGGTACCCTGGTCCCCAAGTTCTTCTCTGGCTATTCTTTCTTTCTTTCTTGGTGAGATATTTAGGGTTAAGTGGCTTGCCCAGGATCACACAGTTAGGTTAAGTGTCTGAAGCCAGATTTGATCTCATATCCTCCTGACTCAGGGCTGGTGCTCTATTCACCATGTTCATCTAGCTGCCCGTGGCCATTCTTTACCTCATTTCTTACCTGGTCTTAATCACTAAATGGCAATCGCCTCAATCAAACTGAGACCTAGGAAAGATCTTAGCCTAAAAAAAGTTGAATACAACTCAACAACTCAATAGCAACAACAACAACAACACCTACAGGGTCTCCCAATGCATCTGGGGACCATCTTCAGTCATCCTAATCTATATCTTGCCACTGGACCCAGATGGCTCAAGAGAAATCGAAGCTCACTTAAATCCAATTCACTTGCATGTAATGGCATCACTTTTCTGAAATCTTGGACCTCTTCAAGAATTAAGGATGAAGGGGCAGCCCAATGGCCCAGTGAATAGAGCACTGGCTCTGAACTTAAGAGGACCTGAGTTAAAATGTGACCTCAGACACAATACTTCCTGGCTGTGTGACCTTGGGGAAGTTACTTAACCCCAATTGCCTCAGGGGAAAAAAAAAGAAGGACAAATAACTAGAATGTAAGTTCCTTGAGAGCAAAGGCTATCTTTCTTTTTGCTTATACTATATTCCCTGAATTTAGTACAATGTCTAGCACATAGAAAGGGCTTAATATGTGCTTGTTGATGACTTGATGTCTGTTTTATTTGTTCTATTATCAGTTCATTAACATTTTCCAGTGTTTCTCCTAATTCCTCAAATTCATAGATTCCTAAGGTTGTTGCTATTGTTCAGTTGTTTTTCAGTTGGCTCCTATTCTTGGTGACCCCCATTTGGTGTTTTCTTGGCAAAGAGACTAGAGCAGTTTGCCTTTTCCTTCTTCAGCTCACTTTACAGATGAGGAAACTGAGGAAAACAGAGTTGAGTAATTTGACAAGTCACACAACCAGTAAGTGTCTGAGACTGAATCTGAATTCAGCAAGGAGAATCTTCCTCAAAGTCTAGTTCTCTATCCATTTCACCACTGAGTCATTCTCTCTTAAGAAATAGTAATAATCTATTGCTTTTACATACCATAGTTTGTTCAACCATTTTTCAACTTGGTACTTCCTGATTTTTTTTTTCCTACTACAAAAGAGCTCTAAAGAATAGGTTAGTACACATAGGTTATTATTTTTCACTTCCTTGGACCATATTCCCAATAGCAGAATTATTTACAAAGTACATCTCCTACCACAAACCTATGAGGTAAGTATTTCAAATATTATCATCCCCATTTTATGGATGAGCAAAGAGAGACTCATAGCAGTTAAGTCAAAGCTGTGATTCACTTCCAAGTTCTATTGCTTTTTTCACTAATATAATGAAAAAAATATGCTTCCTCTTGCTATAGAAGACTAACTGATCTTTTTCTATAGCTTAGGCCTTCATTCATCAACTCTTCCCTGGATTGTTATCACTGCCACTGATCCATCTTCTCACAGTTGTGTTAAAAGCACTTTGGAAGCCATCAAGCACTTTAAGAATGTGAACGTTTATTTCTGGGAATCCACAGAATAAGATGCAGGGATTTATAATCTAATAAGCGATGGGTAGATATTTATTGGTTAACTGATTTGAATTCCAGGAAGGGCTAAAATCTTGCCCCAACCTTACATACATTCCCCATCACCCTTTGTCAATGACCACTATGAATATTTGGGAACAGCTGACCCTGATAGAGGGTCCAGCATCTAATTTAATCCAATTGTTGGTAATTACATGGAGAGATGATGTCAAAAACAAAATGAAAATGCTGTGTTTGATCCCTCAGACTCTTTGCATGACTAGTAGTTCAGAAAGGAAAATCTCTGCTACTGCCCCCATTTTTGTCCTTTCCTTTTTCGTGTTGAAAATTCCTTTGTGCTCAGTTGGGGACAGAATGTCTCTTTGGCCTTGGATAAAAGTTTCCTGATTGTTTTGTCCCAGTACAGAGAGCTCTTCCTAAAAAGATGGTGGTGGAGGTGATGGGAACATGTGGGAAAGGTGGGCAGGGAAGGGTGGTACTGCTGGCAATTATACAACCAATCCCCCAGGAGCAGTGAAGGGTGGGAATGGAGCTCATGCCCTCCAGGATGTGGCTGACTTCAGCATGACAATTAGCTGGGAGAAAAATTGGAGGCTGGGCACAGAGTGAGACAGGCATCTTCCCTGCTGCTCAATTTTGAGTCTACCCCTCTGACCCTCTGGGAAGCAAGGACAATAAGACAGGAGTTCCAGATCGTGGGAAACACATTCGACTCCTTCAGCCATGAAGGTGGCTTTCCTGACCTCGGTTTTCCTGATCCTGGTCCAAGCACCTCTAGGTAAACTCAACCATCTTACTAATTTCCAGAAGGAACAGGGATGGTGCCAAAAGGGGGAAAACATGATTCCAGTTCTCTTGGGAGTTGGAGTGGAGGGGGAAGAGTTCAGAAAGAGAAGGGCCAGCAAGACTGACAAAAGTCCCTAAAGAGAACCAGGTCACAGAAGTCTTGATGTCTGCTGGCATCCATCCTTTGGTTTCCTCAAAGAGCAGAAGCTATTAAGCACTCTATCCCTCAGGATTTCTTATTGCTAATTGCATTTAAGTGTAGCCTCTAGATCTGTTGTGAAGGGGATGGTGAGTTGAGAGTCAATTGCTAGATGGAATGGATGATGCTAGAAGGAATTGGTCTATGAAGGGCTGAGATTGGATATTGCCTTTGGGGGACTGGGTTGCAGTTGAATTATGAAGATCTGAGAGTGGATTGAAATGGAGAAGGGGGAGGAGAGAAAGAGGGAGCTGGATGGTGGATTGGGAGGGACCTGGAATGTGGATAGAGTTGAATTGGATAGGGGGAAGAATTGGTGGGCAAGGAGGGGTTGTGCTATAGGATGGACTTGAAGTTGGGCAAAAGGATTGGGTTGGAAGCAGGGGTTTGAAAAATGTCTTTTAGTATTTTTCCTCCATCAATTCCACAGTAGCTTTATCTGGAAACACTTTTGGTCAATGTATGATTCACAAGTGGGAAGGGATTTTAGGGGTCTAAACACAGGGAGCTATTCCTCCCCTGGACTCTACATATCCAAAAGATATGAAGTGTTTCCATGACTAAGCCCAATACTGCTCTCCCTATCTTCACTATGGGTCCCAGTTCTTGGGAAACTTATAGGAACTCAATAATTATATTTTGGAGGAGAGACATGGCTTACAAAGAAGTGCTGGAGTGGGGAAGGACATTGTAGAATTCTCTGCAAATCAGATGAGATCTTTTTCACCCGCTGCTTGAATCACAAAAAGTGTTGCCTGCCCCCAGAAGTTGAAACTATTCCACCAATGGTAATTGATGAGACCCTCCTATACCCTTCATCTTCACCTTCTACATATGAAGAGCGAACAACAATGCAACCAGAGACTAGCAGTTCCACTACAGGACCTTAAATCTCTGCATGTTCTTGGCTTTAATAAAAAGCATCTCCCTGTCTGCTGTTTCTGTTTACCATGTGGTATGGATGCAGTTGGGGAATGTGGCCAGAGTTAGTGGGTGGCTATTAGGCAGAGGAGCCTTGGATGGGGGAGGGATGATAGCAACTACAACTTAGAGTTTCCCATCCCCTCCATTCTTCTAGGCAGACTGCTCTAGGCTTATTAGCCCATGGACAGTCAAAATGATCCTGGGTTATGAGAATGGAATAGGAATTCTCCACATATTATTGACTGGAGGGTTTGTGGGCTAGACTGTCTAAATTCTTGGGAGAAGCAAGGAAGTCAATGGGAATTTTAGGGAATTCAGGTCTCTCACCATTCTAGGGGAATGTAGTAGTGGGAAGCTGGAGATTCACCAAAAGAATCTTTTATCATGATAATTTATGTTTTTATAGGATTTTAAGGTGTAAGTAGCTCATATTTATATTGTGATTCAATTTCTGAAAAATACTTTTCCATGTATTCTCTAATTGGGCCAACCCATGTGAGACACTGGTATTATCCTAATTTTACAGATGTGGCTTGCCCAGGATCACATAGCTAGGAAGTGTCTAAGTCCAGACTTAAACTCAAGGAGTCTTCTTGACTACAAGCCTGGTGCTCTATTCACTGCATCATGTAGCTGCACTACATTACTTTAAAGCAAAAGATATATATGTTAAGTAGCAGAGTGAATTGAATGATGAGGTGTGGATGACGAACTCATAAGAGTTTCTAGCAGGATTCCACCAAAATCTTCTGCATTGGAACAAAGTTCTAAATAAAAAGATTCAAGTTCTTGATGCTAAGCAAAATGAGCAGAACAAGAAAACATTGTACTTAGTAACAAGAAAACACCATCCATATTCAGAGAGAAAACTGTGAAGACTGAATGTGAATCAAAGCATAGTGTTTTCATCTTCTTTATTGTTTACTTGTTTTTTTCCCTTTCTTGTGATTTCTTTTCTTTGGTCTGATTTTTTTTTTTTTGGTTCAGCATGGTGAATATGGAAATATGTTTAGAAGAATTGCCAATATCAGACAGCTTACTGCCTTGAGGAGGGGAAAGGAAGAAAAATCTTGAATACAAGGTTTTACAAAGGGAAATGTTGAAAACAATCTTTGCATGTATTTGGAAAAATAAAATGCCAGTAAAATTTTTAAAAAGAAAAATAATTACAATTCTGAAGGTAGACTTTCAAGGACCAGTTTGTTTGTGGAACTGGATTTAGAGGAGTATTGGGGCCAAGGTGGAACTCTTTCAATGCCCCCTGATACCATGCTATATAGACTTTTACCTACTATCTTTAGAGATAAGACTAATCTTTGTCTCTACCCTTAAGGAGCTTGTTTTCTGAACAAGGGGTATGTTTCATTCTAAGCCAGAATGGAGATAGAAGATAGAGAAATCAAGGCTAGAGATAGGTCCCCTGGTCAAAACTGAGTTCTATCAGGAATTGTCAATTGTCACAATTAGTGACCTAATTGTCATAAGGTCACTCCCTTAAAAGGAGTCATTTCTGCAAGGGAAACATAGCTAGGGAAATAGCTGATAGGGATAGATTAGCTGATAGTGGATGGATTTTTCAAAGCGATGATAGTGGAATATTTGGGGGTGGGTTGGGAAGGGGGAGGAATGATTTAGTCTGCTCAGCAGCTTCATGTTCTTTTTCTTCCAAAAAAAGAGATAGCCAGGCAGCTCTTAAAAGCCTTTTTATATTCTCTGGATTCCTTGTATTTACTATTTGGCATAATTATATATTTCATTACATTCATATACCACAATTTGTTCAATTTGCAATTGATTGCTATTGTCCTCCTCTGTGACCCCATTTGGAATTTTCTTGACAGAGATACTGGAGTGGTTTGCCATTTCCTTTTCTGACTCATTTTTGCCTATGAGAAACTGAAGCAAACAGGGTTAAATGACTTGCCTCGTCACACAGCTAGTAAATGGCCAGATTTCAACTCACCAAGATGAGTTTTCCTGGTTCCCAGCCTAGTATCACCATCTAGGTGTTCTACAATAAATATACTCACTTTAGTTCTCGTTTTCTACAACCATAAAAAGTACCACTACAACTATTTTATTATATATGGTAGTTTTTCCTTTAGACTTTGACTTCCTTGGATAATATGCCTTATAATGGGACTGCTCAGTTAAGGAATATAAACAATTTAATGACTTTCCTGGGAAGGCTATACCATTTGACAGCCTTACCAGCCCATAGCTTTTCCAATATTGAAAATGACCAACAAGTACCATTTTCATTTTTATCATCTTTGATCATTTTTGAGGGTCAGTGGAAAACTCAGAGTGACTTTAACTTTTTCTCTTTTTATTAGTGATTTGAAGTGATGTTTCTGATAGATGTTGCTGGTTTGCAATATGTATATATATATATATGGTTTGCAATATGTATGTGTGTGTATATATATATATATGAAAGGGTCATAGTCCTGGAAGAAAATTAAAAAAAAGATTAAAAAATTTCCTAAAATTTCATAATCTCTTGAATGAATGCATAAATGAATAAAATATTTATTAAGCATTTTCTATGTGTAAAGTACTATGCATAGTGCTGAGAATAACAATAGAAAAATATGATAGTCCTTCTCAACAAACTCACCCATGAACAGGAGCTCTTGGTATGTCTCCCTGTTGTTTTTTTTGGGCTGAGGCAATTGGGGTTAAGTGACTTGCCCAGGGTCACACAGCTAGGAAGTGTTAAAATGTCTGAGGTCAGATTTGAACTCAAATCCTCCTGACTTTAGGGTTGATCTTCTATCCACTGCACCAACTTGTTGTCTCCCTGTCTCCCTGTTGTAATGGAGGAGATAGTACATGTGAATCAATCCCCATTCTGATGTGAATCAGCTCCTACCTTCCTCTTCCATGCCCTATCAGTCTGTGGCCAGGTCTTGTTTAACTTTTTTATTGTTATACTTAGTACTTTGCAAGCTTAAAAGGGGGTTATAAGAAGAAGGGGATTGCCCCAAATTAGGAAAACAATGTAATTAATTGGATTAGTAATATATTTATTTAAAATATTATAATATCAATAGATACAGAAAAGATTTTTGATAAAATACAATGCCCATTTGTGTTACAAACAGTAATTGCAAAAATTGTAAAAAAAAATTGTAAAAAAGTTTATTTATGAAAACTTGCCCATTCCCTTTTTACATCTTCTTCAAAGATGCCTCCAACATGGTGATATAGTAGGGAGAGCCCAGGCCTGGAGTCCAAAAAGACCTGAATTCAAATTCAGCCTCAGATACTTATTAATTGTATGACCCATTTTCCTCAGTTTCCTCAACTATAAAATGAAGATAAGAATAATAGCTACCTCCCAGGATTGTTGTAGGGATCATATGTGATAATAATTATAAAAGGCTTAGCATAGTCCTGGCAAATATTAAGTTCCGTGTAAATGTTAGATATTATTATTAATAAAGATTTTGTAGACAAGGGGAAAATAGTCATGTAGGTTGGAAGTTACATCTATTTTCTTAGACACCTTGTTTTTGTTTATAATAAGCTGTGTAAAAAAAAACTGAAGGATTGAAGTATAAAGTTCTGTTTTTCTAAATGAAAGCAAGCAGTTTCAAATCATCTCTAATATCAATTATCCCAGAGAATAGAATAGAAGGTTATATACACTATCATTCATAGTTTTTCTGAGTTTTGCTCAGCTGTGTAGTGGTTGATAAGTCAGTCAATAAATATTTATTAAGCTCTTATATGACAGGTACATACTAAGCTCTGGAGATCCTCCTCCCCACAAAAAAGACAAAAGATGGTCCCTGCTCTCAAGAAGTTCACAATTGAATGGGGAAAAGACAATAAATAAAAAGAAGATGAAAAAGAGAAAAGGATAAGAGAGCTTGATGAAGTAATATGGCTAGCTGGGAAATGATAAATTCTTTGCCCCTTCCCAAAATAGAGAATATGGGAGGAACTCTCTAATGACCTATCAACAAAGGGAGGACAGGGCTAAATGGGTAAGGAAGCCTGAGATGATGAGAGTTTCAGAGTCAATTTGATCTTGCTAGGAGATGAATGCTTGAAGCCAATGATGAAGTCCAGGTCAGCAACCCAGCACATAATAGGTACATAATAAATTATTGTTGACTGACTAACTTGTGAGAGTGGTTTCAATGTGGGAGGTTGTGTATATGAGAGGATTGGGAAATGATTGTAATTTTTTTAAAACAAGACATCAATAAAACATTTTTTATCTTCCTTTGACTTAGCTATGACCAAGAATATGATAATTTTTTGTGATCATTCTATGTGTGTTAAAAATACATATGTAGCCTTAATTCAATATAATAAGTAAACTTACAAAAATGAGCTTTGTAACTGAAGATTCCCCCACATTTCAGGAAAGAATATTTGCTTTTTTCTTTGCATCCAACTATGAAATTCACTTTATTCAACATTGCCAATTCGTTGGTCACCGGAGAAAGAGTACCTATAGTTAAGTTAATATTTTAAAAATCTAAAAAAATCTAAAGAATTAATGAGCCTCTACTGTCACTGCAGAAATAGAAGGGCCACATAGGACAAAAAGTCATTTAAATTTTTGTTTTTTTTGTTTCATGAATTGTATTAAAGTATTAAAGAACTGATTGACTAATAACAAGTCTGCTGGTAATAAGCTTTAGATAGCAAACTCAGTATATTACCAGAGCTGAAAGCTAATATGACAAATAAAACCTTCCTAAGTTTGGGATCTCTTAGAACTCAGGATAATCTCCTTTAAAGTAGGACTTTGTGGAGTTTGGAGTATATTTCCAATGATGGACTATTGCATAAAGAGCAGTATACAGGATTTATTTTATCAAGGAGAACCAGGATCAGAAAAATAGGAAATGATCACAGCATCTACTTCCCAGGATTGTTGTGATGATCAAATGAAATAATTGCAAAGTCTTTAGTTCAATGCCTGGCACATATTAAGTGCCATATGAATGTCAGATATCATTATTATTAGAAATTATATTATTCTATTATCTGCATCCAAACCACATTGCTTGAAGAATATTGATGTCTAGAAGATGACTTCATTAAATTTACAAGGCAGTTTTCCAAAGAAGAATTAAAGATTAGAGAGTAAGTATATAGCACCTAATATATATCAAGAATTTTCTTTGTAAAAAAAAATTGTATGTAAGGGGCTGCTAGGTGGCGCAGTAGACAGATCACCAGCCCTAAGTTGGGAGGACCTGAGCTCAAATGTGACCTCAAATATTTAGCACTTCCTAGCTGTTGGCTCAGTTAATAAAGTACTGAGCCTGCAGTTAGAAAGACTCATCTTCCAAATGCCTCAGGAAAAAAAAAATTATAATAATAAAAAAATTTGTATGTTACCTAATTTGATCCTGAAAGGTAGGTGTTGAGGAAGTTGAGATAAATTGAATATAAGTGATTTGTCCAGGGTTGCACAGCTCGTAAATCATTTAAGTCTCCATTTGAACTCAGGACTTCCTAACTCCAGGCCCAGTACTGTATTTACTGTGTCACCAGTTAATTGCTTTTGTAAGGTCAATCAAGCACATTCTTCTATAATTCTGACTCAACTTAACTGTTCATTTGCACCGTCCATCTAAGGCATAAATGCTGACTAACAATGGCATATGTAGTTCATGAAACTATCAAAGTATCAATGGAGAGTCATCATTCTATATCCAATTGGTTTTTTCCTGTGCGTACAATTTATGAAAATATTTTGAACGACCATGGCTATAATTTAGGAGGCTTTCCATTGTTTTGAAACTTGATGTAATCAGCATAATGACATCTGCAAAAAAGAACATCTTGAGATCTTTATTATTTATAGGGAATCTCTCTTCTTGGACCCTCTCCTTGAAATAGTGAACACTTTGGGTGAGCAAACATTTCCCTATCTAATGACTCATTTTATATTCATAATTAGAGGATCATCAAACAAATATTTATTTATTTATTATGGTCAAATTCCCCCCTCAATTGTGTTTTATTTTTTCCAATTACATGTAAAGGTAGTTTTCAACATTCATTTTTATAAGATTTTGAGTCTCCAATTTTTCTCCCTCCTTTCTTTACCTTCCCCACCTTCAAGACAGCAAACCAACAAATATTTATTAAACTTTTATAAAACACCTATTATGTGCCAAACATTGTGCTAAGTAATGGGGATACAAAGGTAAAAAGATAGTCCCTATTCTCCAGATGCTCATAATCTAATATGCTAATAACTGGGTACACACAAGCTTTTATATAGAATAAATTGGAAAAAATAGAGAGAAGTCACTGGAATTATAGATTATATATTTTTATTGTAACAGGTACAATTTTAGCTGGAACTTGAAAGAATCCAGGAGATGAAGATGAGAAAGGAAAGCATTTGAGGTATGGGGAACAGTCAGGGAAAATGCCCAGAGTTAGCGTATGGAGTGTCTTATAAAAAAGCCAGGGTCACTTGATCACAGAATATGTAGTCTGGTTAAGGTATAAATGGTATAAAAAGACTGGAAGGTAAGAGAAGGCTGGGTTATGAAGGGCTTTGAATGTCAAACAAAGGATTTTCTATCCGATGCTAGAAGTGACAGGGAGATGCTGGAGGGGTGTGTGTGTGTGTCTGTGTGTGTGTGTGTGTGTCATGTGTTATAAGAGTATTACTTGGAGAGCTGTATGGAGGATAAACTAGAGTGGGGAGAGCAGATCAAACAGAAAGCTAAATGCAATAGCGAGAGATAATAAGGACCTGCAGCATGGCAGTGTCAGAGGAGAGAGAATGGTATAATTGAGAGATGTGATGAAGGTAAAATAGACAGGACCTGGCAACATTCTGGATATGGGGAAATGAGAGAGAGTGGGAAATGTAGAAAGACACCTAGGTTTTAAGTCTTAGGAACTGAGATGGTGGTACCCTCAATAGGAAAGGGAACTTTGAAAGTGGGAGAAGTTAATGGGGAAATAATTTAAGGATTATTATTATCATTATTATTATATATAGTAAATGGAGCAATTATTTGGGGGAAAGAAAATAAGTTCAGTTGTGGGTTTTGAATTGAAGATGTCTATGGGGCATCTAATTTAAAATGTCCAATAGGCAGTTGGAGATACAAGATTAAGTTCAGCAGAGAGGTTAGAGTTGAATAAATAGGTTTGAGAATCACCATTAGAGTATAGAGCTCTAGAAAGGATAATTGAATTCATGGAAGCTGATGAGATGACTAAGTGAAATAGTATGGAGGACCAGGATAGAACCTTGTGGGATTCTAATGGTTAGTGAACTTGATATGGATAAATATTCGGCAAAGAATCTGAGGAATGGTCAGATAGATTGCAGGAGAGAAAAGTGAATCAGAGAAGAAGATGAGCAATAGTGTTGAAGGCTGCAAGAGAATGAAGATGGAGAAGAGGCCATTGGATATGGCAATTAAGAAATAATTAGTAACTTTGGAGAGAGCAGTTCTGATGGAATGATGAGGTCAGAAGCCAGACTATAGAAAAGGAATTGCAGATACTTTTCTGAAATTGTGATCTAATTTTTGAAAATCCATTTGTTTCCTAATAATATCATCATCAAGTATGCCCTTGATGTACATGTAGATTTTCATAAACATTTTATGTTGATGGGAAAGAAGGCATATATTTCAGTAGTAATTAACATTCTCTCAGTTGTCTTTTTTTTTGGTGAACAATGAAGCCCAACATCTTTTTCTCCTTCAAACAATGTGAGAATTGACCACTCAATGGCTTTAAAATAGTGCAAGTTCCAGTACAATTCTCAGAAATACTTGAACTATTCCAGATACTTTTCCTATTTTTGTTTTCACTGATACTACTATCTCTACTTCTTCAAGAACAATTGGTTCTGTGATATTAGAGTCTAAATGTGTTAGCTATTGTGCACTTGATGGGGAAAGAGTTTATTAAAAATCTTTATAGATCATTTCCATTCTTCTACTATTTATTGTTTTCATATTATTTTCATCCTTAACTATCCTTAATATAAATTAGTTGGGTCTCTTATAAGCTTTGCTTATCTTTGTTTTTAGTTTTTCTGCTCTTCAGTTTTATAAGGCAACACATAATCTTCTGCTGTCCAGTTCTAAGCTTTAAAAAAATGAGCTAATAGTTTAAATCACTGTTATGTTTTTCCACATGCTTAATTTGACAAGAAGAACAAGTGTTTGCTGAAGCACTTTTTATTCTTTTTTGGTTTCTCTTGATTAAATATATAAATAAGTTAAATATTCTCTTTTGGTTTCTCTTGATTTCCATCAATTAAATTTCTCTATGAAATCATTACAAACAACATCAACTTCTCCATCCATTTCCCATTTTTCATTATCAATTAATTGTTTAAATAGGCCAGGATGAAGTCATTTAAACTACATTCATTCTCCTTTTTCTTTTCATTCTTTCGATTAATTTTGTTTTAATTTGGTGTAAACTTTAGTCAATTATGTAACTGCACCCAGACAACTAGTTCAGGAGTTATTGCCATATTAATAAGGCATTATTTTCTGATTATTAAAATACAAGCAATTTCACTTTTTTGGTGATGTAATGGTGCTTGCTATGTCATGAGCCTCTCCATTTTTAAAGAAAGTATTCTCTATATAGGTAGATGTCTGTATAATCTATAAATGCTTAATTTCTATCCTTTCTTATATCTGAATCATACCTTCCAAAGTATTTCTTACTTTCTTCTCTTATTTGCATTCTTATTTTTATATCATTAGATCATCAAAGTCCATGTTGATTTAATTGTGAGGATTATCAAAGTTAGAATCTCTCTATTTCAGCTTCTATAATTGCAAATACTTGTCATAAGTACTGAAATATGATATTACCAAATGTCCCTAGGAATAATCTTTCCTGTAGATTTTGGATTATGATAAAATAATTTTTTTTTCTCCAAAGAGAATTAGTAAGCCATATTTCCTTTAAAATTTTTTTATTTCTTTAATATTTTCCCCAAGTTAAATTTAAAACTAATTTTTAACATTTGTTTTTAAAATGTTTGAGTTTTAGGTTTTCTCTTTTATTCCCACCCACAATTAAGAAACCATATGTGAAGTTATGCAAAACAGTTCCATAAAGTCATGTTGTGAAAGAAAGCATAGATCTCCTACCCTAATGAAAATAAAAACCCTCAAGAAAAATTAAGTTAAAATAAAAGAAAGAGAGAGAGGAAGAGAGACAATGCCTCAGTCACAATCAATTCCTTCTCTGGGTATGGATAGGATTTTTTTTAATCTTAAGTCCTTCAAAGTAGTCATGGATGATTGTATTACTTAGAATAGCAAAGTCATTCACAGTTGGTCATTCCAGAATATTGCTATCACTTTGTATGCAGTACATTTCACTTTGCTTGAGTTCATGGATGATTTTCCAGTTTTTTTCTTCCCGAGAGCATCCTGCTCATCATTTCCCATAGAACAATAACGTTACATCATAAACACTTATCAGTTTTTTGAGCCATTCCCTAATTGATGGGCATCTCCTCAATTATCAACTTTTTTTGCCTTAAGAAGAAAAGCTGATGTAAATATTTTTGGTACATATAGGTAATTTTTCTTTTTTTCAAATCTCTTTTGGTATTCATGGCAAGTGGTGGTGGTGTTAGTAAGTCAAAGAACATGCAAAAATCTATAGCCCTTTGGGCACAGATCACATCTTTTGATCATTTATTAATTGGGGCATGACTCTTATTTTTTATAAATTTGACTCATTTGAGAAACGAAACCTTATAAGAGAAGCTTGCTTTGAAATTCTTTTTTACAATTACTATTGTTAATTGTATTTCCCCCCATTTATTCTTTCCTTTCACCCTGTCCCTCCTCAAAAGTGTTTTGGTACTGACTACTCCCTTCTTTAATATGCCCTCTTGTTTATCACCTATCTTCTCATATTCCATCCTGCAAGGTTTCCTACAAGATAGATTTTTATGGCAGATAATTTGCACTATTCCACTTCTCCCTTTCCCTTTCTCCCAGTACATTCCTCTCTCACCCCTTAATTTTATCATTGAAAAAGATATTATCTCTTCATATTCAATTCACACTTGTTTCCTCTGTCTATATATACTCCTTCTAACTTCCATAATAATGAGAAAGTTCTTTTTTCCCTTATTAAAGCATTTTATTTTTCAAAACATATCTGTGGACAATTATTCAACATTAGCCCTTGTAAAATCTTGTATTCCAATCCCCCTTCATTCCCCTGCCCTCTCCCCTAGATGGCAAGTAGTCCAATATATGTTAAATATAATAGAAATATATGTTAAATCCAATATATGTATACATATTTATACAATTATCTTGCTGCATAATGAGAAAGTTCTGAGTTATAAATATCATCCTTTCATGTAGGAATGTAAACAGATAAACTTTATTAAGTTCTTTATTGCATCACTTTCTTGATTACCTCTTTATGTTTTTCCTGAGTTCTATATTTGAAAATAAAATTTTCCATTCAGCTCTGGTATTTTTATCATAAATGTTTGAAAAAACTCTATTTCATTGAATGTCCAATTTTTTCCTCTGAGGTATACTCAATTTTGCTGGGCAAGTAGTTCTTGGTTGTAATCCTAACTGCACTGCTCTTCTGGAATTTCATATTCCAAGCTCTCTGTTCCTTTAATGTAGAAACTGCTAAATCTTGTGTTATATTATATTTGAATTATTTCTTTCTGAATGCTTGCAATATTTTCTCCTTACCCTGGGACTTCCAGAATTTGGCTATAATATTACTGGGAGTCTTTATTTTGGGATCTCTTTCAGGTGATTGGTGGAGTCTTTCAATTTCTATTTTATCCTCTGGTTCTAGAATATCAGACAGTTTTCCTTGCTAATTTCTTGAAAGATGATGTCCAGGCACTTTTTATGATCATGATTTTCAGATAAAGCAATAATTTTTAGATGATCGCTCCTGGACCTATTTTCCAGGTCAGTTGTTTTTCCAATGAGATATTTTACTGCGCTTTTTTTAAATTTTTAAACTTTTGTTTTATTGTATCTTGATTTCTTATAAGGTCCTTAGCTTCCAGTTGTTTAATTCTAATTTTTAAGGAATTATTTTCCTCAGTGAGCTTTTGTACTTCCTTTCCCAGTTGGCTAATTTTGCTTTTTAAGGCATTCTTCATCTCATAAGCTTTTTGTATTTTCTTTTGCACCAACTTTCAATTATTTCCCTAATTTTCACTCTATCACTTGATTTTTGACCCTCTTTTGACCTCTTCCATGGCTTACTTATCTTATTTTTCTTGGAGACTTTGGATATAGGAGCTCCAACTTTTGTTATTATCTTCTGATTGTGTTTTCATCTTCTTTGTCACCATAGTAACTTTCAATGCTCAGAAACCTTTTCTGTTATCTGCCCATTTTCCTAGCCTATTAATTGGATTTTAACTCTTTGTTAAAGTAAGGCTCTGTTTCGGGAGGGGGTGCTCTGTCCCAAGTTTCGGGGTTTTTGTGCAGTTGTTTTCAGAGATCTTTCTAGGCGCCTGACCACAAGCCTTCTTTTCTGCCCTGGAGCTGTTAGGAGGGTCCTTTGCTGACTGGGGCTGTGGCTGTGCTGACATAGTCTGTGCTGGGACCGCATGCCAGACTCCCATCATGATGCCACAGACCCTCTCTGCTAACCTTCTAAGTCTTCCTTGTGTCTCCCAGCCAAGAGGTCCAGAAGCCACTAGCACCTCCACCTCTTCAGAGGTTCTGCCTTGTTGAAGTTGGGGAGGGGCTGGAATTGAGGCTGGGGCTGTTGTTGATCTTCCAAAACCTCTTTGGTATCTCTGGATTGAGAGATCTGGAAGCCACCAGTACTGCCACTGATTTAGGGGTCCTGTTTTGCTGACACTGGGGTCAGGGCAGGGGCTGCAGCTGGGGCTGGGGGCCAAGATTGGGCTGGCATAATTTGCACCAGAACTGCACACTGAATTGGCTGCACACTGAATTGGAATCACAGACTTTCAGTGTCACAGGCTTCTTTTGTTGACCTTCTAAGTTGCCTTCAGCTGGAAAATGTTCTACTCCATCTTTTTGGGTGTTCTGATGCTTTAAATTTTGTTTAGAGTCATTATTTAAAGGAATTTGAAATAGTTTGAGGGAAAGTCTGGGACAGTTCCTGCCTTTACTCTGCCATCTTGGTACTATCTAGTGAGCTCCATTTTCATTGGGTTATACCTTCCCTTTGTCTTCTGTTTTTTTGTTTTTGTTTTTGTTTTTGTTTTTGAAATTTCAATTTCTCTCTTAGTTGCACATTAATGACACAAATTGCTCCTGTTTCATTAAGTTTTTGCTTCTTTAGTTTCTTGTGAAGATAGTTTTTCTTTTTGAGCCACCTCCTTTTTATCTTGGTGAACAATTTATTCCTTTTCAGGAAATATCATCTCAACATGACAAGGGCAGTTCATGTAGAGATGGATTCAGCCATGTGCTTTCTGAGTATCTCTATCTATTTTAGGAAACTTGTGGATATGGATCTTCTCAATGATGAGAGAATTTACAACTAGATTCTTACATTTTGTATTATTCTCATTGACTTTTTGAACATGTATAGTGAGGACTTGGCACTCTTTGGGAGTCAATAGCCCTATGTTCAGCCTTCTCTTTAGCTTAGATACACCTGCTGACTACACCATTTTAACAACAGAAAGAAACATATTATTTCTTTAGTGTGATGTCTTTCAAATACTTGGTATCTTTAAGATATGCATAACTTTGCCAGTTTGAGCAGTTTCATAGGAAATAGACACAGATCTGAATTTCTTGATTTGTGCAGTTTTGGGGAGGTTCTTCAATCAACCAAGTTAAATGATTACTTGGGGTAGCTCATGGGAAGAAGAGAAGCAACTTTTATCTTTTGGTTTTCTTTATATCAAGAAAGTCAAGACTGATACAATTCTTATCTTCCAATGCATATCTGTTTTTTGATTATCAAAGTTAGATCTCACATTCAGAATACCAACAGGGAAATCAATATTTATAGATGCTTTTAAAACTGTGTGGTTCTTAGCATTCCCTGTCATTGTCATTGTAGAAGTGAAAAGAGGATGGATGGACATTATATTTTTTTCATGTTTCATGTTTCATATTTAGTCCATGGGTTGACATAGCCAAAAGAATTCATTGCTAGGTTGTCAGTCTACTAGGGATGACTTTTTTCTTGTATTTAATTGGGCTGGTCCTCAGAAAATATATCCAATCATCTTAACTGCTGGAACTTGACATCTTTCCAGGATGGTAGAACCCAGGCAGATCCTTTGAGATGCTGGGAAGGGAGGTCATCTTCCATGTCACAGTGAAGTATTGGGGTAGGTCTTTGAAGGGGAGAACAAAAACATTCTCATCATTCTTTTTTTGTGAATAAGAACATAAGAAAAAAAGAGCAAGACAAACATGATATAAGCTGACACTAACAAAAAAATGGAAATTTCCAATTATTGACATGCATTTAGAATTTATTTATTAATTGTTAATTCCACCTCCAAATATATTCAAATACATTTACACATGAATTTATAACATAGATATTATATATAATATGATTTAATATAATAGTATCCAATTTTTTCTTGTTTTATTTATCCTTTTGTCCTTTCTTGCATGGATGATGTGATTTTTGTTCCAGCTGTTGTTTTTAACTGAATAGTTATTATCAATATGCTTTTTGTTCACTTGATTTTTTTTCTTCTTTCCAACATTTTCTGTCTTCTCACATTTCTTTGTTTTTTACTTTATTCTGTTACATACATATACCTTATTTAGCTATTTCCTAATAGATGACTAGTTTGTTTCCAATTTTTCTTCTTACAGTACATTAAACATACAGATTATATATGTACACACGCATATATAAAACAGTTGACATTTATCAACATTATTTGTTTTTGTGCATTTATGTATATCTATCTATCTATCTATATTTTTATACACACACATATGTCTTCCAGGTGCAGCTAGATTTATTTTCCCCTATTAATTATTTTCTTGGGCTATATTTTCAGTGATGAAACCATGAAAGGAAGAAGAAAACAAGCATTTATTAAGTGTTTACTTCATACCAGGCACTGTGCACTGATGATATGGATACAAGAAAAAGCAAGGCTTTGAAGAAAACTTTCAAGTAACTTACTTTCTAGTAAGGAAAGATATACAAAAGGGAGTTGTAAAGGGTGGGATGGGGTGGGGAAGGAGGGAAACTTGAAGACAATTATTGCAGAAGCATGGTCTTGAGTAGGAACAGGGCCTGAAGGAGAATAGAGACCACTCTGGGCCCCTTAACATAATGAATTCCTTACTAAAGAGAGAAGAACATGGCTCTTATAAAGGAATATGCCAAGTTGAGAAGATTGAAGATATTATTGGATGTTGAGGATGAGGATTTCCTAGGCACTAAGGGAAATTCCTGTCAGAGGGATGATTTTGAAATTCAGAAGTCAGGAAGGTAATGATTACAAGATTAAAGTGTGTGCACATTTTGGTACCTCATTAAGTAGTCTTTCTTAAAAAGACTGGACCAATTAACAACTCCAATAGTTGTGTAATGAAGAACCTGTTTTAACACATCCATGTAATCTCTAATTGGGCTGACTTGAGCATTATCTTAATTTTGGAAACAAGATCAGATCTTCCCACTTTGGGGATGGAAGGAAAAATTGTGTAACTGCAATAAATTGCTCAGTTTAGTAGAAAAGAAAATATCCTAAGAAGACTATCTTTTAAAGGTCATCAGCTACCCAGAGAAATGGCCTTGAGGCATAGTCCTTAAGGGAAATTTTTCAATTTTTCTTACTTACACTTTGAGCAAGTTTTAGAAATTCATTGACTGAAATAAAGGATAATAATTACAGGATTAATAGTCTTGAATAACAAACACACATCCTTTTATACTTTATGGAAAGTAGTATATAAGCTAAACATTATGTATTACAGCAGTCAGTTTTGTCAGTCTCAATATGGATGTCTCTTAACATCCTTCTTGTAGAGATCATATAATCTGTTCCTAATTAATAATCATTATTAAGTATGGTACGTGCTGGTTTAGAAAGACAAAAATTAAATAGACTTTGCCTTCAAGGAGCTTTTGTTTTAGAAGTGAAAAAAATATATACATATATACAAAATATGTTGTTTTTTGTGAGTGGGAAAGATATTATCAGTTGAGATGATCAGGAAAGGCTTCAATGTAAAAGGCACTTCTTGATCTGAGTTTTGAAGAAAACTAGAGATCTCAAGAGGTGGAGGTCCAGGAGGGAGTTCATTCTAGGAACTACTGCAAAGACAGGAAATGAAATCTTTTTTGAGAGGAATGCAAAGACAGTATGATTGGGCCATTTAGTATGTGAAGAGGTCATAGATAATAATATAATATGTGATAATAATACAATATAGATGTATGATAGGAGTAATATCTTTCTGTAGTCAGCCTAAGTAAATACAAGAAGAAAGTTGTAATAAGATAATCATTCCTATTAGAAAGACCTAAAGGATCAACAGACTAGAATCTCTATATGACTCAACAATTTGATGTGGAAGCAAAAAAGAGAAAAGGAAAGGAAAAAGAAGAGAAAAATTTAAAAAAATCTACTGTTGTTTTTCTTTTTTTATTCCTCCCTCCCTTACCTCCCCCCAGCTCCTGTCCCCCAGTCTGGACCTCAGATTTCATTGCTGTAGGGAAGACCCAGTGAGGATGCTCCTTTTTAAAAATTTATTAACTTCTGCAACTTATTCTTTTAAAGAGTTGCCTTGGAAATGAGAGGTTAGGAAGCTTGCTTAAAGTCATACTGCTTCTACATATAAGAAGTGGGACTTAAACCCAGGATTTCCCAATAGCAAGATCATCAGTGAAAATAATATTGTATTTCCTTCATTCTTAGGTTGAATTAATAAAACCATAGTACCCAGAATGAAAGAGGTAAGCATTCAGATGAATGAAATTACTGACTGACAAAGTATTTATTACAGGTTTAGTAGGTACTTGAGAGCTTGATTCATCTCATGTATTCAACCTATCAAGTCAGCAAGAATTATCAAGAGATGAAGGGAAGCTTTGAGGCACCATCCCCCACCCTGTCATCAGAGTTGCTTACACTTATACTTCCTATTTTAAAAAATGAACTAAGAAAAAAGAACTCCACTGAAGAAAAGCAGATATAGAGTCTCAAAGATGAAAATAACTCCTTGAAAATTAGGATTGGGCAAGGGGAAGCCAGTGAAGCTATGAGAAACAAAGAAATAACAAAACAAATTACAAAGAATGAAAAAATAGAACAGAATGTGAAACATAAGAAAAATAAGATCTGAAGAACAGATCAAGAAAAAAAATGATTGGAACTGCCTGAAAGTTGGGACCAAAAAAAAAGAACCTTGACACAATAACAAGAAATAATCCAAGAAAATTGTCCTGGAGTGATAGAACATGAGAAAATAGAAAGAAATAGAAAGAAAGGTTCAAAAGAGAACCTTTGTGGAAAGCACATAGGAATATTATTCCCAAATTTCAAAATTCCTAGATCAAAGAAAAAAATTTGCAAGAAACAAGAAAAAAGCAATTCAAAATATCCTGAACCTACAATTAGAATTGTACAGGACTTATCATCAGCCACAACAAAAGACTACATTTCTGGGAATCATAGCTACAAGCAATCAATAGAACTAGACCAGTGGCCAAAAAATCATCTCCAGCAAAATTATCTATAATATTGAATGAGGAAAAAAAGAACATTCAATGAACTTGCAGAGTTTCAGGACTTTCTATCAACCAAACCAGAACTTAATAGAAAGTTTGATGTATAAGAGCCAATATCAAAGATCAGTTTCAAGGAACTCAACATGAACAAATTGTTTATGTTTTTTAAACAGGTAATATATACCATATGTTTAAGATTGACATCAACATAGGGTAACTCAAAAGAAAGATTAGGGCAGAGTTAAGGTAAAAATAGTAATATTATACAAATGAGGTGCAGAGGAAGGGAGGAGAGATCAGTTCTGAAAACCTACTCACACTGGGAATGGGTTAAATAGGCAACACTATACACACACACACACACACACACACACACACACACACACACACACACACACCATGAAGAGTATATAGCACCTTCCAAAATCTATAAAGAAATAAGATAGGAGGGATGGACATATGGGGAAGCAAAGGAAAAAAAAGATGAGGGAGGGATCCATGGGTAGGAGATTAAGTAATAGCAAGGCAAGTTAAGGAGCAGATTTAAAGTAGAAAAGTTATCAGGGATAGGAAAGATATGTGTTTGTGTAGGTGGAGTGCGATGGGATGTGTGTGTATGTATATGTATAAATCTATATTTGTATACATACATATATACTTTCTTAACTATAGCCTGCTTAGTGAGGAAGATAAAAGGGGGTAAAGTAAAAAAAAAAAAAAAAAAGGTGTTTGGCTGAGAACAAAAGAACAATTTACAAAGAAGTAAAGAAAAGATGGATACTCATGAATATTTTTTTTCTGCTAACATATATACTTTCTTGAACTGGTTATTTGTTGTTAGATATTTTGAATCCTTCCTGATGTTCTTCTAGGCACATGACAATGTTCTCTCTCTCTCTTTTTTTTTTTTGCTTTATTTTGTTTGGTTTTCCTTTTCTGTTTTTGTTTTTCTTATTGTTTAAAAAAAAGAGTCAAATCTATTACAGTTGATCATCACATAATCTTGTTGTTACCAAGTATGATATTTTCTCGGTTCTGCTCACTTCACTTAGCATCAGTTCATGTCTTTCCAAGCCTTTCTGAAACCAGTCTGCTCATCATTTCTTATAGAACAATAATATTCCATTACATTCATTTGTCATAACTTATTCATACATTCCCCAATTGATGAATATCCACTTAATTTCTAGTTCCTTGCCACTACAAAACGTGCCTCTATTCTTATGGATTTCACAGTTCAATGTATCTGAGGCAGAGTATGCGGTGCAGGGAGGGAGGGAGGAGAGGAGGGATGGGACAAGATACAAACAATTATGTTCAGATTCAGTCATTTTTTTCAGTAATTTCTAATTTTTTGTGATCACATTTGGAGTTTTCTTGGCAAAGATAACTGCAATGGTCTGCTATTTCCTTTTTCAGCTCATTTTACAGGTGAAGAAACTGAGGCAAACAGGGTTAATTGATTTGCTCAAGATCATACAACTATTAAGTGTCTGAAACTGGTTTGAACTCAGGAAGATGAGTCTTTCTAACTCCAGGCTTAATACTTTATCCACTGAGCCAACTAGCTGTCCAAACAATTGTGTATCAACAGTTTATGTGCAAGACTAATTGGAAATTATTTTAAAGAGCAGGCACTGAGATTAAGGATGATTATAGAACTCTTCTCACAAGCATCAATAAAGTCATGGATAAGTAAATATAGAAATCTGATTCTGTGCACAGGAGAACAGTTATGCAGAAAGAATTGTCAGATACGAAGTATTTAACTATAAAGTATAGTTAAAAGGTTAAATCCCAGGCCACTAGAAATTCAGGAACTACAGTAGCAAATCTTTTTAATATAGATTAAATTAATGATTGGAGTTTTCAAATGGGACTAGAATATGATTAATTTTTTCATTGTTCTGTATTGGCTTGATGCTAGTATATGCTGATTGACCTTTGACAATTCACTTTATTGGGGCATAAGTCAGCTTCAGGGTTCTGGAAGGCAGATTTGTTTTAGTGTTTTAAGACAGAAATGTATTTGCATATTAAAAACTGTATAACTTTGGAGTTAATATAGTACCATACCTAAATGATTATGTTTTGTGTTAAAAACTTCATTTGCATATAAAAAATAGAGTACTTTGAAACCAAGAATTAAAGAAATATCAATTAATCAATATTTATTAAGTGCTTACTATAGGCTAGGTTCTGTTGTGGATTGAAATAACTGAGAAAACGAATGGTTTGAACTTCCAAGCATATGAATTTATTAACCAATATATTCCAACAGCATAACAAATTGGGACTAGCCTTCTTCAGCTTGACAACAAACCTTGAAACACAAGAGGAGGTTTCTATTCATTGAAAACAATTAGCATAATAAATAAATAAAACAAATCAGGATACAAGATTAAGTAATCTGGTTTCTTTTTTTTCCCCTTTTTATTTATCTATTTAAAATTTTAAGGATATAAATGTGCATTCATTCTAAAAAATATATTTCCCTATGAGTCATGCTGTGAGAGAAAAATCAGGACAAGAGGAAAAAAACCATGAGAAGAAAAATAGAAGGAAACAAAGTTAAAATAGTATGTGTTGATCCACATTTAGCCTCTGTAGCACTCTCTGGATGTGGATGGCATTTTCTACCCAAAGTTTATTGGAATTGCCTTGGATCACTGAATTGCTGAGAAAAACCAAGTTTATCATAGTTTATTATCACACTATTTTGTTGTTGCTCTGTACAATGTTTTTGTATAATATATATTTTATATTATATATAGCATATATTTTGCATAATATATATACACACAAAAATATTAAGCAGAACTAGAATATATACATATTCTGTATGTATTCTATATATATTCTATATCATTCATCAGTTTGTAAAAGTCTTTCTATTTTTCTCTAAAAAATGTACCTTTTATTATTTCTTATAGTGCAATGGTATTACATTACATTCATATACCATAATTTATTTAAATACTTCTCAACTAATTAGTCTCCATAATTTCTAGTTTTTAGCCACTACAGAAAGATTTGTTATAAATATTTTTGTACAACTAGTTACTTTTCTTCTTTTTTTGATATCATTGGTCAAAGCAGGTCAAACAGTGGTATCACAGGATCAGAGTTTCATAGGTGAGTGAATTGGATGGAATAATTCAACTTGGTGTTATTTTGTAACCCAAATTCCCATACCAATGGACTTCTTAAAATTAAAGCCTAGGACAATACAATTATTTAATTTTAAAGGCTTTAAGATATAGGTCTACTTAAGGATAAGATCTTAGACCAGAGTCATTTAATTTGAAGTACTCATCAGCTCCCAGAAAAAGACAATGGGAAAGTCTTAAACAAAAATACAGTAAACTTTAATCTACCATTAAAATTTTTTAACATTTATAAAAAAATTTTCTTTCAAGAAATACAATCAGGAAATGTTATGTGAAAGTACCCACATGTAGACTCTGGAAAGTCTTTATCCCAACTATGGATGTGTCTAACATAAAACAGTTGGCCATATGTGACATGGAAAGTCCTATTCCATGTCTCCAAAGGGAGGTTTCAGTTTCTACCTTTGTCTCTTCTTTTTGTGAAATGATGGCAAGCCCAGGCTGCATCACTAGTAACCCCAAGATGGCAAGGTAGAATCCAGATACTTATCAATTATTCTTTTGCTATCTTCTTGCCATAAGAGATACTGGCATAGAATTTGATCACACTTTAAATTTTGTAATCTAGGGAATGATTCTTTATCTTTTGAAGGATTAGAACAAAAGGTACTTTTCTTTCTTTCTTTCTTTCTTTCTTTCTTTGTTTCTTTGTTTCTTTCTTTCTTTCTTTCTTTCTTTCTTTCTTTCTTTCTTTCTTTCTTTCTTTCTTTCTTTCTTTCTTTCTTTCTTTCTTTCTTTCTTTCTTTCTTTCTTTCTTTCTTTCTTTCTTTCTTTTCTTTCTTTCTTTCTTTCTTTCTTTCTTTCTTTTCTTTCTTTCTATTGATGGAACCCATGCCAGGGTAATTTTTTACAGCATTATCCCTTGCACTCACTTCTGTTCCGATTTTTCCCCTTCCTTCCTCCACCCCCTCCCCCAGATTGCAAGCAGTCCTATACAAGTAAGTCCTTATGGTTTATCCTAGATACAGTATATGTGTGCAGAACGGAACAGTTCTCTTGTTGCACAGGGAAAATTGGATTCAGAAGATATAAATAACCTGGAAAGAAAAACAAAAATGCAAGCTGTTTATATTCATTTCCCAGTGTTCTTTCTTTGGGTGTAGCTGTTTCTGTCCATCCTTGCTCAATTGAAACTGAGTTAGCTCTCTTTATCGAAGAGATCCCCTTCCATCAGAATACATCCTCAAACAATATTGTTGTTGAGGTACATAATGATCTCCTGGTTCTGCTCATTTCACTTAGCATCAATTCATGTAAGTCTCACCAGTCCTCTCTGTTAAAAGCCTCACCCCCATCAAGAATAGCTCTTCTTTTTTTTCATTCATTCATTCATTCATTTATTCACTTATTTATTTATTTATTTATTTATTTATTTAATGATTTCTTTATAATGACAACATTATTCCTTGCACTCGTTTCTTTTCCGATTTTTTCCCCCTCCCTCCCTCCACCCCCTCCCCTAGATGGCAAGCAGTCCTTTATATATTGGATATGTTGCAGTATATCCTAGATACAATATGTTTGCAGAACCGAACAGTTCTCTTGTTGCACAGGGAGAATTGGATTCAGAAGGTATAAATAACCCGGGAAGAAAAACAAAAATGCAGATAGTTTACATTCGTTTCCCAGTGTTCTTTCTTTGGGTGTAGCTGCTTTTGTCCGTCATTTATCAATTGAAACTCAGGTCTCTTTGTCAAAGAAATCCACTTCCATCAAAATATGTCCTCATACAATATCGTTGTCAAAGTGTATAATGATCTCCTGGTTCTGCTCATTTCACTTAGCATCAGTTCATGTAAGTCTCGCCAGTCCTCTCTGTATTCATCCTGCTGGTCATTTCTTACAGAACAATAATATTCCATGACATTCATATACCACAATTTACCCAGCCATTCTCCAATTGATGGGCATCCACTCATTTTCCAGTTTCTAGCCACTACAAACAGGGCGGCTACAAACATTTTGGCACATACAGGTCCCTTTCCCTTCTTTAGTATTTCTTTGGGGTATAAGCCCAGTAGAAACACTGCTGGATCAAAGGGTATGCACAATTTGATAATTTTTTGGGCATAATTCCAGATTGCTCTCCAGAATGGTTGGATTCGTTCACAACTCCACCAACAATGCATTAGTGTCCCCATTTTCCCGCATCCCCTCCAACATTCATCATTATTTTTTCCTGTCATCTTAGCCAATCTGACAGGTGTGTAGTGGTATCTCAGAGTTTTCTTAATTTGCATTTCTCTGATCAATAATGATTTGGAACACTCTTTCATATGAGTGGTAATAGTTTCAATTTCATCCTCTGAAAATTGTCTGTTCATATCCTTTGACCATTTATTAATTGGAGAATGGCTTGATTTCTTATAAATTTGAGTCAGTTCACTATATATTTTAGAAATGAGGCCTTTATCAGAACCTTTAACTGTGAAGATGTTTTCCCAGTTTGTTGCTTCCCTTCTAATCTTGTTTGCATTAGTTTTGTTTGTACAAAGGCTTTTTAATTTGATGTAATCAAAATTTTCTATTTTGTGATCAGTAATGGCCTCTAGTTCGTCTTTGGTCACAAATTTCTTTCTTCTCCACAAGTCTGAGAGATAAACTATTCTATGTTCTCTAATTTATTTATAATCTCGTTCTTTATGCCTAGGTCATGGACCCATTTTGATCTTATCTTGGTATATGGTGTTAAGTGTAGGTGCATGCCTAATTTCTGCCATACTAATTTCCAATTATCCCAGCAGTTTTTAATCAAATAATGAATTCTTTTCCCAGAAGTTAGGGGCTTTGGTTTGTCAAACACTAGATTGCTATAGTTGACTATTCTGTCTTGTGAACCTAGCCTTTTCCACTGATCCAATAATCTATTTCTTAGCCAATACCAAATGGTTTTGGTGACTGCTGCTTTATAATATAATTTTAGATCAGGTACAGCTAGGCCACTTTCATTTGATTTTTTTTTTCATTAATTCCCTTGAGATTCTCGACTTTTATTGTTCCATATGAATTTTGTTATTTTTTCTAGATCATTAAAATATTTTCTTGGAAGTCTGATTGGTATAGCACTAAATAAATAGATTAGTTTAGGGAGTATTGTCATCTTTATTATGTTCGCTCGGCCGATCCAAGAGCACTTAATATTATTCCAATTATTTAAGTCTGACTTTATTTGTGTGGAGACTTTTTTATAATTTTGCTCATATAATTCCTGACTTTCCTTTGGTAGATAGATTCCCAAATATTTTATGGTATCAACAGTTATTCTGAATGGAATTTCTCTTTGTATCTCTTGCTGTTGAGTTTTGTTGGAGATGTATAAAAATGCTGAGGATTTATGGGGATTTATTTTGTAGCCAGCTACTTTGCTAAAATTATGAATTATTTCTAATAGCTTTTTAGTAGAATCTCTGGGGTTCTCTAGGTATACCCTCATATCATCCGCAAAGAGTGATAGTTTGGTTTCTTCATTGCCTACTCTAATTCCTTTAATATCTTTCTCGACTCTTATTGCCGAGGCTAGTGTTTCTAATACGATATTAAATAACAATGGTGATAGTGGGCAACCTTGCTTCACTCCAGATCTTACTGGGAAAAGTTCCAGTTTTTCTCCATTGCATATGATGCTTACTGATGGTTTTAAATATATACTCCTGACTATTTTAAGGAAAAGTCCATTTATTCCTATGCTCTCAAGTGTTTTTATTAGGAATGGATGTTGGATTTTATCAAATGCTTTTTCTGCATCTATTGAGATGATCATGTGGTTTTTGTTTGTTTGGTTATTGATATAGTCAATTATGCTAATAGTTTTCCTAATATTGAACCAGCCCTGCATTCCTGGTATAAATCCTACTTGGTCATAGTGTATTATCCTGGGGATGATTTTCTATAATCTTTTTGCTAATATTTAATTTAAGATTTTAGCATCAATATTCATTAGGGAGATTGGTCTATAATTTTCTTTCTCTGTTTTCAGCCTACCTGGTTTAGGTATCAGTACCATATCTGTGTCATAAAAGGAGTTTGGTAGGACTCCTTCGATCCCTATTTTTTCAAATAGTTTATATAACATTGGAGTTAATTGTTCTTTAAATGTTTGGTAGAATTCACATGTAAATCCATCTGGTCCTGGGGATTTTTTCTTAGGGAGTTGATTGATAGTTTGTTCTATTTCTTTTTCTGAGATGGGACTGTTTAGGATATTTACTTCTTCCTCTGTTAGTTTGGGCAAGCTGTATTTTTGGAGGTATTTTTCTATTTCATTTAAGTTGTCGAATTTATTGGCATAAAGTTGGGCAAAGTAACTCCTAATTATTGCTCTAATTTCCTCTTCGTTAGTGGTGAGTTTTCCCTTTTCATTTTTAAGACTAACAATTTGGTTTTCCTCTTTCCTTTTTTAAATCAGATTTACTAAGGGTTTGTCTATTTTGTTGGTTTTTTCATAGAACCAACTCTTAGTTTTATTAATCATTTCAATAGTTTTTTTTACTTTCAATTTTATTGATCTCTCTCCTTTTATTTTTAGAATTTCAAGTTTAGTGTTTGACTGGGGGTTTTTAATTTGTTCCTTTTCTAGCATTTTTAGTTGCAAACCCAATTCATTGATCTTCTCTTTCTCTATTTTATACAAATAGGCCTCTAGAGATATGAAATTTCCCCTTATTACCGCTTTGGCTGCATCCCATACATTTTGGTATGATGTCTCATTATTATCGTTTTCTTGGGTGAAGTTATTAATTATGTCTATGATTTGCTTTTTCACCCAATCATTCTTTAGCATGAGATTATTTAGTTTCCAATTATTTTTTGATCTACTTCCCCCTGGTTTTTTGTTGAATGTAATTTTCATTGCATCGTGGTCTGAAAAGGATGTATTTACTATTTCTGCCTTATTGCATTTGAGTTTGAGGTTTTTATGTCCTAATATATGGTCAATTTTTGTATAGGTTCCATGAACTGCTGAAAAGAAAGTGTATTCCTTTCTGTCTCCATTACATTTTCTCCAGAGATCTATCATATCTAACTTTTCTAGTATTCTGTTTACCTCTTTGACTTCTTTCTTATTTATTTTGTGGTTTGATTTATCTAATTCTGAGAGTGCAAGGTTAAGATCTCCCACTATTATAGTTTTACTGTCTATTTCTTCTTGCAGCTCTCTTAGTTTCTCTTTTAAGAATTTAGATGCTACCCCACTTGGTGCATATATGTTTAATATAGATAGTGCTTCATTATCCATGCTGCCCTTTAGCAAGATATAGTGCCCTTCCTTATCTCTTTTAATTAGATCAATTTTTGTTTTAGCTTGATCTGAGATCAGGATGGCTACCCCTGCTTTTTTGACTTCACCTGAAGCATAGTAGATTTTGCTCCAACCTTTTACCTTTAACCTGCATGTATCTCCCCACTTCAGGTGTGTTTCCTGTAAACAACATATTGTAGGATTCTGGCTTTTAATCCATTCTGCTAACCGCTTCCTCTTTATGGGGGAGTTTACCCCGTTCACATTTATGGTTAGAATGACCAAATCTGTATCACTTGCCATCTTGTTAACCCCGGTTTATGCTTTTCTCCCTTCTTTCCCCTTTCCGCCCCTTCCCAGTATTAAGCTTGTGAGCACCCCTTGCTTCTCACAGCCCTCCCTTTTTAGTGTCCCTCCCCCCGCCTTAGATTTCCTCCCCCTCTCTTACCCCTTTCCCTCCCAGTTCCCGTATTCCCTTCCGCTTAGCTTATTCCTTCCCTTTTCACTTTTCCCTTCTCACTTTTCAATGAGGTGGGAGAAGTGTCACCATAGATTGAATATGTCTTAAGATTTTTCACTTAAAGCCAATTCTGAAGGCAGTAAAATACCCACTATTATTCATCCCCCTCCCTTCTTTCTCTCAGATATAATAGGTTTCCTATGCCTCTTCATGAGATGTACTACCCCCAGTTTCCCCTTTTTCTGGTACAATGTCCTTTCCACATCAATTTCTAGAACAAGGTATACAATGTATTCTTTATACATCTATATAATCAAAATATAGTTCCCAAGATTAATCTTTACCTTTTTAGATTTCTCTTGAGTTCTATATTTGTAGATCAAACTTTTTGTTAAGTTCTGGTTTTTTCATCAGAAATAGAGGAAATTCACTTACTTCGTTGAATGTCCATCTTCTTCCCTGGACAAAGATGCTCATTCTCGCTGGGTAAGTTATTTTTGGTTGCATACCAAGTTCCTTAGCCTTTCGGAATATCATATTCCAAGCCCTTCGATCTTTAAATGTGGATGCTGCCAGATCCTGGGTGATCCTTATTGTGGCTCCTTGATACTTGAATTGGGTTTTTCTAGCCGCTTGCATTATTTTTTCCTTCATCTGAGGGTTCTGGCATTTGGCCACTATATTCCTTGGTGTTTTGATTTTAGGATCCCTTTCAGTGGGTGATCGATGAATCCTTTCAATGTTTATTTTTTCCTCTGTTCCTATGACTTCTGGGCAGTTCTCTTTGATAATTTCCTGGAAAATAGTGTCCAGGCTCTTTTTTTCATCATGTTTTTCTGGAAGTCCGATGATTCTCAGGTTGCCTCTCCTGGATCTGTTTTCCAGGTCTGTTGTCTTCCCCAGAAGGTATTTCACATCCTTTTCCATTGTTTGATTTTTTTGGATTTGCTTGACTGATTCTTCTTGTCTCCTTGAGTCATTCAATTCCATTTGTTCAATTCTGATTTTCAGTGAAGTATTTTCTTCACTCACTTTTTTAAGATCTTTTTCTAATTGTCCAATTGAATTCTTTTGTTCTGTGGAATTTTTTTCCATTTTGCCAATTTTGTTTTTTAGAGAGCTGTTTTCTGTTTCCAGTTCACTAATCCTATTTTTCAAGGATTTTACTTCTTTATCCACTCTCTCTTTAACTGACTTCTCCAGGCTCTTTTCCCAAGCTTCCCTCTCCTTTTCTCATTTTTCTTCTAGCTCCCTTGTGAGAGCCTTTTTAATCACTTCTATGAGGTCCATCTGTGCTGAGGAACAGACGATCTCCTCCTTTGGGGATTCACCTGGGGACTGCCTGTTTTTAGTCTCCTCAGGATTTAGAGTCTGCTCTCTATCTGTGTAGAAGCTGTCAAGGGTTAAGGTCCTCTTCAGCTTCTTGCTCATTCTGTCTATTAATCAAAGACAAACTACCAAAGAAAAACAGAAAAAACTGGAGTCTTTCTTTGGGGGAGGGGCTGGGTATGTTACCGAGCTTCCTCTCCAGACTGCAGGGGGCAGCAGTGAGGCACTAGCAGGACTGTGCTGCGCCTGCGCTCTGAGATCCCAGAGCGTGCTGAGTCACTGAGGGGGGGGAAGGGGGGGGGCGGCCAGGTCCCGAGAGACTCCAGCTGTTTGGGGTTGTATTCTTCAGCCCCGGTGTTTTTAGCTTCTCTGCTGGGCTGCTGACTTGCTGCTGGAGCAAAGTATCCAAACCTGTAGCGAAGCTCTCCCAGCAGAGACGGCTGCGATCACTCCCCACTCCCTCTCCAGTCTGCTCCCGTGCTCTCACTGCCGCTGCCCGCCGCCTGCGCCCGATCTAACACCGCCCCAGCCCTCCAGTAAAGACAGACCTTTCTTGGCGGATCTCAAGGATGGCTTCTCTTGGTAACTATATGTGGGTTTTTTTCAGTCAAGCATTGATTCAGAGGCTTGTAATGAAGTGGATAGTGAGAGAAAGCGCGGAGCTTATGCGGCTGTGAGCCTCCTCTCCGCCATCTTAACCGGAAGTCAAGAACAGCTTTTCTTTCCAACTTTATTGCATTTGGTCTGGAATTTGGAAGCTCTGAATTCAAATGTACCTTCCAAGACATCCTGTGTGATCTGGATAATTCACTTAATTTGTTTCTTTCAGTTTCTTCAACTTTAAAATGGAGATAATAACAGGACCCACTTTGGAGAGCTGTTGTGAGAAACAAATTAGATAGAATTTGTAAAATGCTTAGCACAGAACTTAATAAGTGTTTGATACCTGTGTGCAATAAATGATCTTTCTTTCCACCACCCACCCAAATTATAATGTATTCCTCCATGTACACCATTCATGTCTATTAAAATTCCTCTTATCCCCTTGGATTCTTTCCTCTCCCCTCATTTTTAATTAGTTACCAAATTTTGCTGAGTTGACTCTTCCCCCTCAAGGGCTTGTGTGTGTGTGTGTGTGTGTGTGTGTTCATCTCCTATTTCCTAGTTATTATTCTAGTAGAAGCTCTCATAGCTACAACCTAGAATATTTTAATCACTTTCTAGCAAGTCTTCCTAGTTTTATTCCCTCCAAACTGCCCTACATAATCTCTAAGACATCTTCAGTATGCATTACTCTGCTTATCCTCATTCAGGGTCACCTGCAATTTGGATATTCAATGCTCTCTACAACCTCATTCTAACTTCTGGATTCTGTCTTATAATTCCTTCCTTGATTGACTTGATACTTCAGTCATACTGGAGCATTCTCTGTTTCTTTCTGTTTCATACTTTTTCAATTCTATGTTTTTGCTTATGCCCTTTTCAGTGTCTGGAATACCCTCCTATTCCCATCCTGCACACATCTTTAAACCTTCTCATTCATTAAAACCATCTCCTTTAGGAAGCCTACCTTCACTTCCTTGTTGAGTTCCCCTACTCACCAAAGGGAACTATAACTGGGTTCCTTACCATCCTCCAGGTACTTGGGACATCTCCGAAGCAGCTCCCTCCAGCTGCTTTCTTTACTCACAAAATACCCGACATGCCAGAAGTTACTAATTACAGCAAGCGTTTATTAAGCACTCTACATTTTTTCTAATGGCGTCGCCGCCACTTCTCACAGTTACATTCCTTTTTATATACCATCTCATTACATCATCTCATACCCAGCTTTCTTTGTCTTTACGGAGTCACGGTACAAAATCATTAATCTTGGAATAAACAACCTTTCACTACTGCCTTCCTGTTTTCCTCCTCTGCACACCTTCTTCCCCCTCAGGTTATTTCCTGCTTTGCAGTTCCTTTTGCCACGTATACCTAAAATCATCTAACACTTCCTCAGTCAGTGATGGCCTCTATCCCCCTCAGACTTCATTTTTTGTTTACAAATCTTGTATTACATTTATTTGTATCATCTCCCTTCTATTAAGTCCAAATGTAATTTTAAATTTTTTTTCTAGAGGATGGTCCTGTTCACTTTTTCACATTTTCCCATGTAGCACACTTATTTATGTTCACATCATCTTCCCCTTTTCTATTTAACAGACAGCTTCTTAAGGGTACAGACAATGTTGTTTTTCATCTGTGTATCCCAGATACTGACTATAGGAATAAAGCCATCAATAACTGTTGAACAGAAGTGACCAAAAAATTTTGAACTCTTCTAATAGATTGCACTAATCCATAGGAATTAATTAAAATAATAAAAATTTATAAGCAATACACATGGAATTAATGTAAAATAAATCATTTTAATATATTTTGAAAAGTTATGAGGGCTGGCAAAACTCTAGTCAATATCAGTACCATACTGTCAGATCTTTATTTTAATAATTAATAAATTAAGTGTTTGATAGAGGAGGAGAGGGGATATACTTTATAATGAGAGCAGTTTGAGTATTTGTCATAAGAGTCTCCATGTCAAAATAATTTGTATTAATACATTTTTATTATTTTTTTTACTAATACATTTTTTAAAAACTACATTATAAAAATGTTTAAGCAGCTCCTTCTTAAGAAGCAGCCAAGTCCCAGGCTAATGTGAAATTAGGTGATGTTCAATGTCATATATTGATATGTGATGGCTGATTTTTCAATTTTAACAAATCTTTATGAGCTACTATGCTCTGTATGTACACTCTGTACTTGGCACTGGGGGGAGTTACTGACCAAGCTGAATTCCTTCCTTTAGGGTAACAGGGGAATGTAGCAAGTGCACAAGTAACTATAATATAAAATAAAACATAAGTGAAAGTAGAAACGGCTATGTGAGCTAAGAGCAGAGAAAATAAAAACTGATAAAGTGAAGGGGGAAAGAGAGTAGCTTTGTTTAGTTAGGAAGTTAGGAGAATAGGTAGAATAAACAGCATAACTTGGATTATGAGTTTTTGTTTTTGTTTTTGTTTTTGGTCTAGATCTGTGATTTCATTGATTTACTGAACTAAAAAGTCAGGAAACTAACTTATCTTATGCAGATAATTTTGTATTTTGTAACTCTTAGTTGCCTAGGGCACTACGATGTTAAATGTATTAGGTTGGGGAACTGGGAGGGTGTTTTACAGTCAAATTGTGTCAGAAGTCCTGGCAACAGTTGAACTCACTTGGACTTGAATCCAGTCTTTGTATTCAAGAAAACTATCTGCTACTGCCATCCAGTGCTCGATTTGCCTTTTTATTTTCACATAAGGTGAAAAATGTAGAGTGATTCCAAGTTGTAAAATACTTAGATTACCAGGATAAAGAACCTGAAATGGTCCCTAGTAGTCCTCAGGGAAACATGGAAGGCTATGAACAATAAAGTGATGAATTCTGCCAATTCTGCTGTCTGATCAGGATTAGGGGAGGGATAAAGGGGAAACTCTTGAAAAAAATGTGCATTTTAGTTGTATTTTGTAGGAGGGATAGTCACAGCACAAGTTTGGAGAAAGAAAGTATGGGCATAGGGAACAATGTGAGTCAAGCTGAAGAAGAAAAGAAATCGATAGGTGAGCCTGAGTGTATAGCCTGGTTTAGCTGGAGCTTAGGGCCCCTGGAGAAGGCTTGAAAAGGAGGGTTATAGAGGGTTTTGAAAACCAGACAAAGGAGTTTAACCAGACATTAATTAGTGGATAATGGGGGACACTAGATCATAAGAGTGAAAGCTCGGCAGGAAGAAGATCCTGGCAGTATGTAGGATCATTATGGTGTGCCTAATACTTGAAGCTTGCGTGTGCTCAGAAGCACCTGAGTGGTACAGAGGGATGAAGCACTGTATCTGGAATCAGATAAGAATTAAGTTTGAATCCTTACTATTTGACCCTGAACAAGTAACTTCATCTCTCTGCCTCAGTTTACTCATATGTAAAATGGGGACAATAATAGCACTTCCCCTCACAGGGTTGTGGAAGTATCAAATAAGATAATATATCTAAAGGGCTTTCTTTTCAAAGTATCATGCAATTGTTAGTTATTCATCTTTTTATTTAGATGCTTTGTTATACTATATATAATAGGTCACCCCAGTCTCTTAACAGTGATGTTATTTACATGGGAGTTTTGGTAGGGGTTACCAGATAAAAGCTTTGCCTCCTTTTGAAATCTAATTGGGAGAAATAGCAAGCATACTAAGCACATTAGCATCCTGGCTTTCTATTGTGCTTTACATTTTACAAAACTAGTTTTATGCAGCTACTTTAGGAGGTAAGTGGTGTGGATATTTTTACAGATGAGAGAACAAAAGCCCAGAAAGATTATAGAGCTGGAAGGGATTTAAGAGAGCCATTAAATAAGGTTCAGAATGGGGGGAGGTGACTTACTTAACATTAACAAGTTAGTGACAGAGCTATGCCCCAAACCTCCATCTGTTGACTCCAGGTGCAGGACTCTAATAGAGCTATCTTAAGCAAGTCAGCCTTGGTGATGTGTTCTTTGTGTTCATGACAAAGAAATCTGAAATTCAGAGGGAGATGAACTTAGGTAGGGTTGGTTAGAGAAAGCTTCCCAGAAGAGGTGAGATTTGGGTTTGAAACATGAGCAAGAATCAGTTTTGCCTTACAGAAGTTGGGGGAGTATTTCAAGACGGAGGGGAGGGAGTGGGATAGAGAACAGAATGAACAGAAGCCTGGAGGCAGAACAGACTGTGTGTTCCTTCTAGATGAAGAATAACAGTATTGGAATGTGATCCTTATCAGTGAGTGGGCTGGGGAGGTTGAAGGAGACAGGGAGAGATACTTCAGTCAGGACCAGGGCTGAATCCAGTTCTGTACTTGGTCCTTGAAAAGTATGATTTTCACTTGCGGTCTTGTTATCCCCATATCATGGTAGTTCTTGTTGGTGAAGATGAGCTGGGCTCCAAGAAAGTTATGAAGATTCCTCTTTACATTGTTATTTAAGGGAGCTTGGAGCAGTGAAAAGAGTACTTAATTTAGATTAAGCAGGTCTGGGTTTGTAATGCCAGAGAAACTGAGGCAAGATAGAGATTAGAGAGTTTTTAATATTTTACTTGGATTTCTGAGGAGAGATTGTGCTGGGGGTATGTTGCCCCCAGGGCCGATGTTCAAAGAATCCAGCAGCTAATGCGTGCTTTCCATGAAGTTTAAATGCACGTGGCTCCAAATTACTAGGGAGTAGATTGAGGCAGGGGTGGAGTCAGAGCATTGATAGTGGGAATGGACTATAAACTGGTTCTGACGGGGCGGGGGAGGCACTGTACATTCTGATAAGTAGGGAAAGGCTGGGAGTAATGATGTCTAAGATAGAAGGTCTTTCACCTTATCTGGATCATGATGATTGGGAGGGGGGATGTTGCAACCAGGCAAAACAATTCAGGGAAATTGAGGTAGAACAATTAGGGAAACCGAGGTAAAATAATCAAGGAAACTGTGGCACAACAGATTCTAGTTCAGCTCTGCCATTTCTACCTATGTGACTATGATTAAATAACTTTACTTTTTACTGACAACGAGGGGATTGGACTAGGTGATCTTTAAGCTTCCTTCCAGCTCTACCTCTAAGATCCAGTGAATCACAGGTCAATATTTGTATAGCTGAAGAAAGTGATAGAAAAACAGTGAACTTGGGAGTCTGTGATGACCGTGTATTTAAAATCAGCTGAAGCCAGGAATTCAGGTTAAGGGAAAAATCTTCAATCTTTATTGAAGTGAAGAGGTGAGGAAGGATTGCTATAGCAATATGGGCAAACAGGAAGCCAGCTAGCAGAGGGGGATCAGAGGTGAAGGACAGTCACGATAGCAATGCGAGCAGCTGTGTCAAGACACCAGCCAACAGTCTCTCTTTCTGCTTCCTTTTCCACTCCCCTGCCTCCACCCACCAAAAACGTCATTTCCTATGCAACACATCAGGACTTGCACAAAGAGTGGGCGGGGCCATTCTTTCTCCAAGCATATTTATTAATAGAATATGGTCCAATTACTATTTAGCCTCAAGTGCTTGGGACCTCAGTGCATCAACTCAAGCCTCAGACCATTACAGGAGTCAGTAAGAGGTTGGGTTTAAATCTCCCTTTTAATAGATACACTTAACACTTGGTTTCCTCTCCCACCATTCTTCAAAGTTACCAAATTACTCTGTTCTTACCAAATCCAATTGCCTTTCTTTTTTGCTTTCTTTGATACATTTGACATAGTTTACTATTAGTTTTTATTTCAGTCTTTTAATACTCTGCACTGATACTACATTTTCCCTGCTTCTCTGGATAAAATATCTTTGATTGTTTTTGACTAAATAATCATCTTTGATGTCATTTGTTGCTTTTTCTGGCTACTCCTTCTTTTCACTTTTCATTATAGGTGTTCCTTAGGGTTTTTAGCTTCTGCACTCAGTTCTTGTAGTCACTCCTTTTTGGAGTAACTCATTCTTTCTTTTAAAAATCTAAATGTATAATATTTGATTCCCCCAATCACATGTTAAAACAATTGTTAACATTTGAATTTTTAAAAAAAAGTTTTGAATTCCAAATTCTATTTCTGAGACAGTAAACAATCAGCAGCCATGTAAAACATTTCCATATCAGTTATTTTTCACAAGAAGACTCAAAAGAAAAAAATGAAAAATAGCTTGCTTCAATCTGTGTTAAAATTCAATCAGTTCTTTCTCTGGAGGTGGATCATGTGCATTATCATTAGTCCTTTGGGATTGTCTTGGATCATTGTTTTGCTGAGAATAGCTAAGTCATTTACCATTCTTCAACATACAATATTGCTGTTACTATGTATAAAACTTTTCTGGCCCTGCTTACTTCACTTTGCATTGGTTCATATAAGTCTTTCCAGCTTTTTCTGAAATCATCCTGCTCATTATTTCTTATAACACAATAATATTCTGTCTCAATCATATATTATAGTTGGTTCTGCCATTGATCAGCATCCCCTCAGTTTCCAGTTCTTAGCCATTACAAAAAAGAGCTGCTATAAATATTTTTTAAAAATTTAAAAAACTTAAAAAAAATCTCTTTGGAATATAGATCTAACAAGGTGTTGCTGGATCTAAGGATTTGCAAAGTTTTATAGTCCTTTGGGAATAGTAACTATTTTTTAGGGAGATCATTCTTTCTGGTGACTTCACTATTTAAATTGCACAAACATTTATTAAACACCTCTAATAATGAAAATGCACATTTTTAATGCTTTATGATTTACAAAGAGCTTTCCTTGAAACTTTATTACATCTATTTTGTGAATGAGGAAATTGAGGCTCACTGACAGGCTCAAGATTACATAATGACTAAATGCTGGAAATGGAATTCAAACCTTGATTTCTGGATGCATAATCCATTATTTTTCATTTCTATATATCTTTTGTCTTTTTATCATCTGAAAGCCATGGCACATTGATTTTCCTCTGTTCTTGAATGGTTCAAAATAGAAATGAGAATTATGAGAATAAAATTTATGACATGCACAGAAAAAACAATGAGTATAATTGAATACTTAGACTCTGTAATGACAATTCTCTCCAAAGAAACAAAAGAGAAAACAATAGATTGGCAATGAAAATATGTAGAAGTGAAAGACAATCTAGTGGGAAAAGTAGAGAATCAATAACATTTAAAGAAAACATGCTCACTATACAAGGAAAATGGTTTTTGTCTTTTGTTCTTCAAGAGGAGCATGACATCAGGATGGTGACACCATTACTTGCAAGTGAATTGAATTTAAGTTTGGGAGAGCTATGTAAAGTCACCAACCTCACTGTCTCCTATGGAGATAACTGGATCCAGTGGCAAGATATAGATCAAAATGACTGAAGATGACCCCAGATGCATTGGGAAACTTTGGCCTTTTAAAATTAAGGTCTTTCTCTATTTTCATTTCAATTCAAACTGCTCCCAGCCCCTACCAAGAGTTGCCCATATAACAAGCTTCCTTCAACCCAATTCCTTGCAGAGGATTTAACATGCCATGCCAAGGAACCTCTCTCTCTCCTTGGCATAGCTGCAACCCTCTGCCCACTGAAATGACATTCTCTTTCAGTGTTACTCCCTCTTTAGCTTTCTTACCTATTTCCTTTATTACAAGACCTTATTCATCTCTCTGTTGGGATTTCTCTGCTAGAGGATTTCTCTGCTAGATCTTTAATAATAAATTTCTTTTGCCAGTTTAACTTTTTGGGTTCGTAAATTCATTTAGGAAAGACCTGCGCCAGAAGGGGGTTCCCACAACTCCCTGCCCTGTGCCAAACCTCATCATTAACACCATGTCTACAGGGTTTTTTCCCTGTGCTTATCAGACTTCATTACAACATGTTAGAATACATGAAAAAAAAAGCAGAGGAAGAGGGGGATGGAGAAGACTATGTGATGTGCTAGGGTCAAATCAAAGACTATCAATGAGGGGAAGGTAAATCTCTATGGTCTCAGAAAAAAGAAAAGCCTACAGCAGAGGGAATGAATAAGAGGGAGGACTGAAAACTTCGGGAAAGGAAGGAACCCTTCCATAAGTGATAGTAGGGGGTTTCATTAATAAATGCTCCTGGGAGTAAAGAGAAATAGTTTATGAAAGGAGATGAGAATCTTATATTGATTGTAGCCTAGGGGATTTGGTGCTGAAAAATATTCATCTTATATTAGGAAAGGTAGAGTTGGAACCCATAGGGGCAAATGATGCTTGGGGAGTGGGAGAGCATAGATACAGGGAGGAAATTTCAAAGCAAATGTGAGGGTAAAAGATAACCAGGGGAAAGTTTTGGTCAATGGTGAGCTATGTAATCAGGGACATGGTGGGACTGATCATAGGTCACATCAAGACCATGGAACTTTTTTCTCTCCAACATCTATAATAACTGACATGGTTTAGAAAGTGAAGTACAGTGGAAAAGAGGAATTTATGGAGCAAAGTCTACCAGGCTGTCAGAAACTGCCTAAAGGAGAGAGCATAGAATGGATACTTTGAGAGCTTTGAATGCATGAGGAAAAGCATAGAGCATAGAGAAAAGAGAAAGACTAAATAATTATAGGAGTCAATAAACAGAGAATGAGAGTCTATAGTACACACAAGAGATAGGATGGACTAGTTGAAGAGGAAGAGAGGATATGAGCATCTTCTTGAGAAGAGAAAAAAAAATGAGAGGGAAAAGGCTCAGGAAGAATAACATAATCAAACAAAAGCAGGAGAAAAAAGAAACCAAAAAGCAAAATCCTAAAAGGAAAGTGGTAACAAATGAGGGGATTAATCAGTAATTAGGAAAATATGCCCATGGGAACAAAGGCCATTAAAAAAAAAGATTAAGGTAAAGTAACTAAAAGAACATAGATAATATTGTATTTAGAGCAGAAGGGAGGGAGGAATAATAAAAAGTTCCAGTATTTTTTCCAGAAAAATGAAGGAAAATATAAACCTAAGTCTAATGAAATGAAATATGAATGGATTAAATAATTCAACAAAATGAAAAAGGGTAATAGACAACATAGGGGAGAGCTAAAAAAGGAACTACCAAAGTAGGGGAATGGGAGTGTGGAGGGAAACTCTTTGTCCTGCAATTCATAAGAAAATTTTATCAAACTTTTAAAGAACAATCAGTACCCACCATGTTTCTCAAAAATTGAGAAAGAAAGCACCCTATCAGAATCATTTTATGAAACAAAATATAATCTGAACATTTAAACCAGGGAAAGATAAAACACAGAAAACTATAGGCCAATATCATTAATGAATATTGACTCAATGAATATTTAAATAAAATCCTGGCAAACAGACTACAACAATTTATTCAAGAAATGGGATTCACCCCAGGGATGAAAAAATAGTTCAATTATTAGGAAAACAATCAATGTGATTAATAATATTCAAAACCAAAACATCTAAAACCATGTGATCAATTCAGTAGATGCAGAAAAAACTTTTATAAAGCACAATGCACTTTTATGGTGAAAAAAAAAACCCTCAAACCCTACAACATATAGGCATAGAGCGACTTTTAAAAATTGTTAAAAGCATTTTTTAATAACTTTTTATTGATAGAACCCATACCAGGGTAGTTTTTTACAGCATTATCCCTTGCACTTACTTCTGTTCCAATTTTTCCCCTCCCTCCCTCCACCCCCTTCCCCAGATGGCAAGCAATCCTTTACATGTTGAATAGGTTACAGTATATCCTAGATACAATATGTGTGTGCAGCACTGAACAGTTCTCTTGTTGCACAGGGAGAATTGGATTCAGAAGATATAAATAAACCCCGGGAAGAAAAACAGAAATACAAGCAGTTTATATTCATTTCCCAGTGTTTTTTCTTTGGGAAATTTCTTTTGCTTCTGTCCATCCTTGATCAATTGAAACTGAGTTAGGTCTCTTTATCGAAGAGATCCACTTCCATCAGAATACATCCTCAAACAGTATCGTTGTTGAGATATATAATGATCTCCTGGTTCTGCTCATTTCACTCAGCATCAGTTCATGTAAGTCTCGCCAGTCCTCTCTGTATTCATCCTGCTGGTCATTCCTTACAGAACAATAATATGCCATAACATTCATATACCACAATTTACCCAGCCATTCTCCAATTGATGGACATCCTTTCATTTTCCAGCTTCTAGTCACCACAAACAGGGCTGCCCCATTTTGGCACATACGGGTCCCTTTCCCTTCTTTAGTATCTCTTTGAGGTATAAGTCCAGTAGAAACACTGCTGGATCAAAGGGTATGCACAGTTTGATAACTTTTTGAGCATAGTTCCAAATTGCTCTCCAGAATGACTGGCTGTGAAGACATTCCTTTCTTTGAGGAATTGCTCAAAAGAATTGCTTCTTTGTGAAGTTTGGAGAATACTACCAGCTCTGATAAAGAAATGTGAGATTCAATTTAGTGTCTGTCTCTCTGTCTGTCTCTCTGTGTCTCTCTACTCTCTGTCTGTCTCTGTTTCTCTCTCTTTTCAGATTTAATCATTATCTCTAACATATTTTGACTAGATCTCTTTACTCAGAGCCAGTCTCTCTTTTGGACTCCATTTCCACATTATGGTTGTTGTAATTCAGCCAGTCTGATCTCTTTGTAATCCTATGGATCCATTGTATGCCAAATAGCATCCATGAGGTTTTCTTGGCAAAGATACTGGATTGTTTGCCATTCTTTTCTCCATTGGATTAAGGCAAACAGGTTAAGTGTCTTGATCAGGGTCACACAACTGAGGCCAGTTTTGAACTTAGATTCTCCTGACTCCAAGCCAAGCACTCTATCTACTGAACAATCTAATAGCCTCCTATTAGACATTTCATATTGGATGTTCTATAAACATCTAAAACAGCATAAAAGTCAATAGATATCAAGAGGGTAATTCCCAAAATAAATAGAATTTATTAATAACCCTATGAAAATGATACAACTACCTAATAATAAAAAAAAATTAAAATAAGCCCAAATTTCTACCTTGACCCATCAAATTGTCAAAAATTATATATTTTCCCTTTCCAAGATTTTGTGGTTATTGTTCAGTCATATCCAATTCATTGGGATCCCACTTATGGTTTTCTTGGCAAAGATACTGGGGTTTGCCATTTCCTTCTCCCATCATTTTACAGACAAAGAACTGAGGCAAACAGTGTTAAGTGACTTTCTCAGGGTCATACAGCTAGGAAGTGTTTGAACCCATGAAGCTGAGTCTTTCTGATTCTTAGCCCAGTGCTCTATCTGCTATACCACCCAATTTTATGACTTCAGGAATGCTGAAAATCTTGGAGAATGAAAATCTGACATGACTCCAAAGAACTTCTGAAATATTTATAAAGTCTGTGGTACTTGCCCAAACTCCCAATTAAATATCTGATAATTTTTTTTTAAACATCTAACTGAAAACATTTTCTATCAAAAGAGGAGTTATTTTTCCAACAGTACAATTGTATCATCCTCTGGGTATCATTTTTAACAATATTTCTTATAAGATGATTATCTCAAAAATCACAGTATAAGAAAAGATTGGAAGTTCAACAATAACACAAAAAAAATTTTATGGATTATTTGAGGTATGTTTTAAATACTACAAAACCTTTTGCAGTTAATTAAATTGACTCAGTTGAATGCATTTATGAATCATCTTACATAGAAAATCACTTCATCCCTCTATCAATGTGGAATTCTCACATTCAAAAGAACCGCTATAGAGTAAATTAGATTTTCAGTTCTTATTCATACAGTTCCAAATATTTCCATCGAGGTCTGATCTACCTATAAAGGATTAAATATCTCAATTATCTCAAGAGGAGAACACATCCCTTTTAATAAGACCATATTATAATTTAGTCTTAGAACAAATTCAATCAAATCAAATCTAGATTTATAATCACAATATCATTCAAAATCTTAGTTTTCCCAAGAATCATTAACTGTCAGTATCTTTAACTATATAGTCCACTGTTTTCAGTTAGCTCCTCTGCAGAGATTTATAGTGGCAGGCTCACATTTTCTTTCTTCTTAAAATATTTCAGCATTTACAAAAATCTTCCAAACACACTTTGGATATGTTAGATTTCAATTAAAAATTTAGTTCTTAAATTACAATGTCATAAATTTCTACAACTCAGGGAAAAAATGTTCCTTTCTCTGCTTGTCTAATTTTGTTTCTGTAACCCCCAAACTAGCCAGGAATGAAATGACAAAGAAAATATCTTGTAAGCTTTCCTTATCTCCTACTGAAAGTAAGTCTCTATTTACAAAAATGAATTTAGCAACGTATTACACAAACTTGCAAGCATTACTTCATGTTAGAAAGTTTCCTAGATCTGAATTCTCTGTCTACAGATTTTTTTTTTGAGAGGGGAATTGCTTTTGTTTTTTATGTTTTTTTTAAACAAAGCAGTTATCACAGTATTAATAAAAACATTATGTTTTTCCCTTAGAAATATTTCAAGGTAGCAGAAATGAGAAACAACACTAGACATAACACGTCAAATGTTTTCCAGAAAAGTTTTTCCCATAATCATCCAACTTATATAATGATTTTATGATGAAAGGGCCATTTCTTCAGAAAAGCCTGGAAGAAAATAGTAGAATAGTGGAAGGAAATAACTAAGTAATGAGGAGCAGGGGGAGAAGGGGGCACTCTCATCAAATGGTCTATGGGTGGGGTGAAATATGAGGAGAGAGCCTTGTCTGAGAAAGTATGAGAAAGAGGTGACATGGTAGGCTTGAGAAGATATGAGAAGATTTGGAATAGCTATCGTGGAGCATGGAAAAAAAAGCAGTTTAGTAGGAATAGAATATTTGACTTATTGCAGTAAGAGCCAATTGAGGTTTGGTAACAAATTCATAGTGGATTTAGTCATTGGGTGATTTCTTCTATTTCTGTTCAGCAGCATAGGAATAGGAACCTTTCATGATTCTTCCAACTTCTAGTGCTCTTCATTACTAATTATCTTGTATTCATTTCATATTTATTCTAAATATATTTATCTGTGCATAAAATATACATATACATATACACACAAATACATTTATGTATATACATACATATAATTCAAGTTCAAGGATGGAATGAATAGATATTATCTGAGATTTATTATATACTCTGTGGAGAGCAGTAGAAGGGATGTATTGGTAGTGTCAGTATACTTTCTGGAGAAGGGATTGATAAAATCCAGGGCTACTGAGACTAGGCTATCTTTCCTACAGTCTTAAAAAGAAACATTGAATCATTATTATATTTGCCACTCCTCGAAGATATCTAATTTAGGGATATGATGTCTAGGGCTTCAGAAGAAAATCCACTTCTTTCATCACTCTTGCTGGAGAAAGGATGGTCTTTACTCTTTTCTCACCGTTGCACAAAAGAACATTACATATAGTGATTACTTAGAAAATTCATTTATCTAAGACAGCAAACAGAAATCAGAAGTTTTATAGATTACAGCATATTGAAGAAACAAGAGTACATGAGCTTTTCAGTTGGGATCAAGATCAGCTCTCAGAGGAGAATGTATGATCTATTGCAGGGGAGGCCCTCTCTAGACTTGTAAGCCCTGGAAATCAAAGTTCAAAATGGGGCTGGCTCCCACATACACAAAGGCATCTTTGGGCTCCTCTCTATCTCTGATTCTGTCCCTTTTTCCATCTCTCTGTCTCTTCCTCCAAGTCTAATGTTCTTTCCACCATATTATAACTTTAGATTTCTTATTACATTCCCCTGAAGCTGGCTCCTCTTTCCATCCCTCCATTTCTTTCCATACCCCTACCATTTTCTTGAGTTAGAAGCTTTCAAATTCTTTTTTGACTCCTCTTTCTCCTTCAGAACCTTTATGGGATCATAGCTTTAGATTGCTGACTAGTTTAATTGTCTCCTTTCATGTATGAGGGAAGGAGGTCCCAGAATGATAACATTGCTTCCTCTGGGTCGTATCTCTAGGTAGCATGGAGGAAAAGGCAAACCTGAACTCTTGTCTGCTGAGTTCAAATAGATTGCTTCTTCAACTTGATTGTGCTCTATCTAGTTTACTGACAAGTTCTGACATTCCTTGTTTCAAAATGGCTTTCACTTTTCCATTCCCCAAATTCCCAGGTTAGTTCAGACATCTTATGTTCTAGACAAACTGACTGTCTCTGGGTCATCTTCCAGATGCTTCTATCTCTGCTTCCCTTCAAGCCCTTCCCTAGTCCTTGCCAAAATCCTATCCCTCTGCTCCCTTCAGTCAGGGACTAAATGATTATAGAATAATGTGACAGAATAGAAATGGGCATTTTTCGCTTTTGCAATGATTCTCTCCTTTGAACCTCCCAACAACTCTTGTGAGTTAGGAACCATGATTATCTCCATTTTACAATTAAGGAAGTTGAGACAGACATTGATTAAGTGACTTGGCCAGGTTCACACAATTAAGAAGCATCTGAGACTGAATTTGAAATCAGGTTTTCCTGCTGCCAGGCCCAGAGCCCTATTTACTGTGCCACCTAGCTACCTAAGAATTTTAGAATTATTAGGATCTTTAGAGATAAGAGATCTTGCTACTGGAATGATTGGAAAAGACCTCTTGATAGTTTACTGCTGTATAACTTACAAGACACAGGCCAAGTCCTTAGTTTGGCTATCAAGGTACTCTACACACTATGGCTTACTCTTCCCATTCAGCCTTTTTTCCCTTTTAATTTAACAAAAATGTTTGTTTTACACAACTGAGTGAGATATATTGAAAGTCTCTCAGAGACAGCGTATTTATTTTAATAAGAACCCCAGTATTCATTTCTCAGAAATAAAAACGACTAACACATTTTCAATAATGCTTATGTGAAAATAGCTTGCAGAAAGACCACAAGCTTCCTTATTCCCTAAATAAGTTCTTGCAGAAAGTCCATGAGCTTCCTTATTCCCTGTGGGCAAGAACCCAGCCAATGAAATTAAAAGCCAATAGGAACAGTGTGGGTTAGGGAAGTACTGTGTTTTTTTTGGTAGCTTTTGATGATAAAAGCTTGCTTTTGGTGCTTGTCAAAGACTGAATGCTTGTGTACACACTAACAGTGGCTATACTACTAACAGTGCTTGTCCTGCACTGAATTTTTCCTCAGTGCTGGGACCACCCATTCTCTGAGATTCTAAATAAAGGAACTTTCTGTCTGTACCTGGAGATGCCTCTGAGTGGTCAATTTGAGTAAGGATCTTGCTATCCCACACATGACTATTCATGTTAACAATGAGGTCTTCATTTATAGCAAACATGCATAATTACAGACGAAACAATACTGTAATGCTTTTGAAAGGTAACTTGAGGATCAGCAGTTTGAAGTTAAATTCTGAGACTAAGTTCTGAGTACAAAATTACTTAAATTATTAAAGGATATACCAAGTATAATAAATACTCAAAGGTCTGACTATTACCAAAATTCTTACATGTATAGAAGATGCAAGATATTCCACATAAAAAAGTTATTTCATAATACATAATTACTTTTTTTCTAAAACAATAAGCTATCTTATTAGTTTAACCTCTCCTTGCTCTCCAAGGCACTCTCTTGGTGCCAACCAGTTCCTTTTCATTATTGTCTACATTCTGCCCCTACTCCCACCATCCTAGCTTTTTCTCATTATAGCTTTTCTCATGCTATTTCTCCAGTCTAAGTGTCTTTTCCTTAGTTCTTTGCTCATCATTTTAACAAATCAAGAAATATTTGTTAAACAGCTTCTTTGTGCAGAATATTGTGTTTGGTCCTATGGATACAATGCTTGTCCTCAAGCAGTTTACAATGCATTTTTCTAAGTTGCTTGAATCCCAAACACAATCCATTCCCATCATCTCCAGGAAATTTTCCCTGTCTGCTGCAGTCCACAGGAATCTCTGAACTCCTTAATTGGATTCAATTCTATTGAACAAATATTTCTTTTTTTTTTAATTAAAGCTTTTTATTTTTAAAACATATGCATGGGGGGCAGCTAAGTGGTGCAGTGGATGGAGCACCAGCCCAGAAGTTGGAATGCCAGAGAAACTGAGGCAAGATAGAGATTGGAAAATATTTAATATTTTATTTGAAAGGGAGAGATAAATGGATCCATGGTTTGGTTCCGGGGCTGATTGAGACTATGGTCTCTAAGAATCCAGCAGCAAATGTGAATTCTCAAAGACATATATGCATGTGGCTCACACATACAGGGGGTAGACTGAGGCAGAGGTGGAGTCAGGGTGCTGAGAGTGGGAACGGGACTCTGACAGGGTGGGGAGAGCCATTGGAGATGGGATGACACAATGGGGAGAGGAACCCTGGAGATGGGGAGAGGCATTTTGCTAAGACAGCATCTGATATTCTAATAGCTTGGGATGAGGAGAGTCATTCTGATGTTCTAAAATATAAGATCTTTTATCCTTATCAAGTATTCTGCTTAGGAGGAAGGGTGGTTTTGCAGAATTGAACAGAACAATTATAAACCAAGGCAGAACAATTTAGGGAGACAGGATAATTAGGAAAACTGAGTCAGGACAATAAAAGAGAACTGTGGCACAACATTCCACACTCTCTCTCTTCTGAATATTCAAATCAGTGAATTACCTTCCTCTAGAAGATCTTAGCATCATAATTTTGACCAACCTTATCTAAAGCAAATAAACCAAACAAAAACTAGAAAAATGCAAGGACTTATGTCAAGGACCAGTCTCTCCCTGAAAACCTCAGAATTATTAGCATAAAAACAACATTCCTTATTTAGTGAGACACACAGGCCTCTCTATTGCAGATATAGCAGCTCCTCTGCAGTTGGGGAGCATCTCAGCCAGAGAATCCAGTCTGACATGGACAGTTCACTGTGAGTTAGGTCTGTGGTCATTTGTGCATTTAACTGAGCCTCTGCTTATGTAGGGTGTAGCAGTGCTCAAGACAGTCCTGTTGTCCTTGCTAGGATGGGCAACCCAAGTCTGTCAGGGACTCCAAAGGGGGAAAGTGGTACCTGGAGTAGCTCCACCTGTCCCCTCTCGATAGAACAGGAGCTGCACTGGGATCCAGATTTCTGAGCAGTTAGACCAAGGCAGACAACCCTGAACTATTAGAGGCCTGATATCAAAATGCAAGGTCCTTGTAAGTATGCTAGATCCCAGAAACAAGTCAGTACTTGTAATTTGACCAAAATCTAGAACAAAAAACACAAATCTAACAAATAAAGATTAGAACAGACTGAAACAAAATGTGAAGAGGCCTGTATGAATTGACCAGCAGCTTATTAGGTTTTCTTCACAGGACAGGAAGGAGCTCCTCTCACCCCTGTAGGCTGTCAGCTACAGTTCCATAGATAAAATGGCAGTTAGGCTTTTGTCCTTTCATTAGTTAGAAAATTTTAAAAAAACAACTTGAATGTCCAGACACAATATCCAGTAACAGATAGTTGATCAGACTAAATACTTATTTGCCCAAGTATTTAGGATTTAATGATTCCAGGTTGGAAACAGCAAGGTACAACATAATTGAAACCTGACCCTAACCCTAAAAGCAGTTAATACTTAACTTTCAGCAAGACAGGATAAAATAGCTTTAATTCATTTTTATTACAGTTAATTGTCACACTAACTGTTAGAGGGTGGAGCTTTAAAACCCCCAAATAGCATTAACTATAAGCGCAAGAAATTTTTACTTCCAATAACAAATCTCATTAACCAAAGTTTCAGATAAATCCTAAACAGATATTTACCATAACCTTATATTTATAACACTAAGAATTTGTTCAGTAAGTTCACTTCTTTCATATCTAAGTAGACAGTTTCATAAATGAACATGATACATTCAATCATTTTGCTTTAAAATACCCAATACATAGACAAATATTCCAAATTGCATATTGTCCATAACAGAAACATTTTCAAAAGGACAAAAAACCATAATATTTTCAGAGGCTCTTTAAATGACTTCAGGATGACCCAATACAATCAATTAAAACTTAGATTAGAATAAACTAAGTCCAAGAGGTTTTTAAAACTATTAAACTTTTAGAAATACCATAACCTCATATTGATAACAGTAATAAATTTGTTTCAGTAAGTTCATGAGTTATCTTTCATATTTAACGGAAACATTTTCAAAAGGACAAGGGAAAAACTATTATTTTCAGAAGCTCTTTAAATGATGGGCCTAACCTCAGGATACAATCAACTAAACTTATCCAGAATATCCAATTCTACATAAAAGAATCTGAAAGATTCTTTAAAATGTCCATTAAACAGTGGAAGCAATTAAAATTTGAAGCAAGAAGCTGCAGTTTGTTAAAACAAAACAAAACAAAACAAAACACCACCATCTTAATGGGGGGAAGGGGATTAGATTGTCCCTTATCGCATGGTCACCCTTTCTCCATTCCACCGTGCTTCCAGACCCCAACTTCTCACAACTAACCTTTTTAGGGTGCTCTTTCCCCTAGGATCCAATCTGCCAGTTAAACACAGTCCCCAATGTCATGGGGTATCTCCTTTCCCATGGCAAATGATAAATTCACTAGGGGTTTGTGCCTTTTTATCCCCTATTTATGGAAAGTCATTTTCCTCTCTCTTCCTGCTCCTCTCACACCATTTTTTTATTAAAGCAATTATTGTTTTTTGCAAATGAATCTCTCTTGTCCTTTGTCTTTAACTCACTTTTCAAAAACTTTAAACTTAAAGATTCGCAAATAACTTTGAACCAAATTTCATAAAACTTATCCAACAGAGCTGACAAATTTTTAAGGCATAACTCATAGTTTCCAAATTACCCAATACTTCTAGAAAGCAACATACCATCTAAATAGGGAGATACAAACATGACTTCCTAATGTAAACTACTGACATTTTGTTTTAATAACTTATATTTTAACTTAAAATCCAGTCAAATACAGCTTTAAATTCCCAATAATATAAAACTGCTTTTACTATCATATTTCAATTAATAAATTTCACCAAACAGTATAGTTGTTTTTTTTTTCTCCCTCTGGCCCCACATGGCCAATACTCCCAATAGACTTCTCCTAAGCTCCAACTTTGGCCCGAGTTGAAACCTTTAGAAAAGTCAGACTTTTCTTTACCTAATGAGAGGCAAGTGACCCCTTTCAGGTAAGTTAATAGAACTTCTTTAACAACCGATTGTTCTTTTAAAATCTTATACTTAAATATAACTAAATCTAGCCTACATAGGCAATAGTAAAATTATTTGCCACAAATTTAGAATCATCCTAAAATTCCTAGTCAAATGTTTTCTCAAGCCAGAGTTCAAAGCAATTAGCATAAACTCCTTTGTTCTCCAGAGGCCTTATCAGCCTAACCCAACCCAAGCCAAGCCTGAATTTTAAACTTCTTCAAGGAAAAAAATCCAGGGAAGATGAAAAATTTGATTGCTGACATGTTGAACTTGAAGAATTGGTAGGGCAACCAATTGGAAACGATCTATAGACTACTGGAAGTGTGATCCTGGGAAAGGAGATGGAGATTTGGGATTCAACCTCATAAAGATGAAAGGTGAAAAGTGAATTAGAGAGAGTGAAGAAATGAAGCCTTTCAGATATTCTAATTCATACATAACTTACATGAAATAGCTTAGCATCTTGGGAAGGTGAAAGGGGCAGGAAGAAACTCTGGAACTCAAAATTTAAAAAAATGAATGTTAAAAATTGTCTTCACATATAATTGGAAAAAATAAAATACTATTAAAAAACATACATGCTCACATTTTGAGAGACAGGAGGAGGAGTAACCAATAGCACAGAGAGTTAGAAGTGCTCTAAGTCACTAAGTAATCATTAAATGGTATGAGACCCAAGGCAGATGATAGGAGTTTCAAGATGAAGAGTATAACCAACATTATTAAAGAAACTATAATAGTCAAGAATGAAGGCAGAGAAAAGGGCATGGCACCTGAGCAGAAGGAGTTCTGTCATTAGTGACTATAGGAGTAGTTATCTACTCTAATTCTCAGCACAATTTAAGCAGAAAAGTCTTTGCTGTGGGAAGTGATTTAACTCCAAGCTGTCTTGGCTGAGCAGATACTTGAAAATGCTGCATGATATTCCTAGGAGAGCAAGAGCTGGCAGTGATAGAGTAAGCAGGGATATTCTGCAGCCTGAGTGAGAGGCTCATATACCAGAGATGCTGTTCTTTCCCTCACATGCTTCTAATGAAGAATTAGAGGAATTACAGAGCGCAGAATCAGATTTAGAAAGGGACATCAGAGGACATCTAGTCCAACCTTTTGCACTTTCCTACAGATGAGGAAACTGAGGTTCAGAGAGATATGTTGATTTGCCCAAAGTCACATAAGGTAGTGTCAGAGGCAGCTTGTGAACCCATGTCTTCTAACTCTAGAGTCAGCCTTCTATCTCCCATCCTTGCGGCCTCCCTCCCATCACAGAAGCTTAGTTTTCTAGAAATGTTCTGTTCAACCTCCCCCCACTCCCCACTGCATTTTATGTTTGAGGGAACTGGCTAAGTGTATTTCCTCCAGTCACAAGCAGTGAATGAAAAAGCTGGGATTTGACTCTAATTCTCTGACTCTTCAGTCCAGGTCTCTCTCCACAGTTCTATCTGGAGCAGAGGCCTCACTTGACAGCCCTTCTTATTGTTTTCTTCCCTTCCTCCCTCTGCACATCCCGACTCTAATTAATATCCAAAAAGAATGCCTCTGTGAATGGGGCAGCTAGGTGAACGGGGGTAGTCAGGAACACCTGAGTTCAATTCCAGTCTCAGAACACTCATTAGCGTGTGACTCTGGATAAGTTTAACCCTGTTTGCCTCCATTCCCTCATCTGGAAAATGAGTTGGAGAAGGAAATCGATAACCGCTTTTTGCCAAGAAAATCGCAAATGGGGCCACGAAGCACGGCTGAACGACTAAAGCTATCTTCTGGTATTTATTTCCCGAATCTGCCGGGACTGGGCAGATGTTAAAAAGTTTGCTTTGCATTTCCTAGGGACAGGCGCATAAGGTGGGGTTGAGAGCTCAAGATCTTCCTCTCCATCCTCCCCCCGTGCTCTTGGGCTTCTCCGGGGAGTGAGGAGACTTAGAGGTTGTGAGTGATACTCCTGCTGAGGAAGAAAGTCTGAAAGGTTGGGAGGTGCTCCCCTTCCCCGGAAACACAAGCTTCTTCTCTCTTGTCCTTCCTCATTACAGGGCTTTCCCCTCTCACCATCCTCCCCACCTTTCTCCTAGCCAGATCTGCCATCGCCTTTGGCTCCGCGCCCCTTGTCCTGAGAAAGTTTTCGGGATTACAGAGTCCCAGAATGTCAGTCCCTCCTTCCCACCTCCATCTCTCGCCAGGGCAGGCTGTATTCCTTTTATTCCGAGGCTCCCCTATTCACTTCGTGCTCTGTTCTTTTCCTGAACAGGTAGTTGGGCAGACAAAAAATGCTGCAATAACGCGGGGCGGTGTCGGAATCACTGCAAGAGGACGGAGAGCAATCATTCTACGTGCGCCGATAGGAGGAAGGGTTGTGTGCCTTTTGATAAGCTTCGGAAGGAGTCCGAGGACAATTCGACTTTGTCAGAAGAAACAATGCCTTCATTAGTCGGAGCCTTGACCACCAGCGCACCTACAGACGACAACCTTTTTACCCCTAATGCTTTCCTGACTACAGCAGCGGGTGGGGGCAGCGGCATAGCAACTCCCCCGGCCGCAGCAACCCCAGCCAAAGCAACCCCACCTGCAAAACCCGCCCCCTTCCAAGCTCCCACAGCAGGAGGTGATTTTAGCGAGGAATAAGTGGAAAGCAATGTCAGAGAGCTCGGACTGCCTCTTCCTGGTACCGGATCAGGGCACCTGTTCAATTCTGGGATTCAATAAAGCATTTTCGACGATCTTCCGTTGGTCGCCATTCATCCATACACCATCAATCTATTTATGTGTTTGTTCGTTTTCCCATCTCTCTACTTATTTTGTTGGCTGTGTAATAGCTTTTATTTTTGTTTTAAACTTTCCTTTTAAATTTTTTAAAATTTTATTTTTCACTTAATAGAATTCTATTTTTTCCAATTACATGTAAAGATAGTTTTCAACGTTCATTTTTTTCTTTTTCCCTCCCCCATTCCCAATTCGGCAAGCAATCTGATCTATGCTATACATGTTCAGTCATATTAAACATAGTTCCAAGTTAGTTACGATGTGAAAGAGGAAACAGAACAAAAGAGAAAAATCACGAGAAAGATAAAACAACCGAAAAAGTGAACACAGTATGCTTCCATCTATATTCAGACTCCATGGTTCTTTTTTGGAATGTGCATAGCTTTTTCCATCATGAGTCTTTTTGGGATTGTCTTAAAACATTGCTGAAGAGTTAAGTCTATCAAAGTTGATTATCTCACAATGTAGCTGTGTACATTGTTCTCCTGGTTTTGCTCATTTCATTCATTTAGTTAATGTAAGCCTTTACTGATTTTTCTCAAATATGTCTGCTTATCATTTCTTATAAAACAATAGTATTCCCTTACATTCATATACCACATTTGTTCAGCCATTCCCCAAATGATGGATATTCCTCAGTTTCCAATTCTTTACTATCCCAAAAAGAAATGCTATAATGGATCCTTTACTTTTTTTTTTTAAACAATCTCTTTGGAATACAGATCTCATAGACCTATCTCTGGATTAAAAGGTATACGGACCATTTCATAGCTTTTGGGGCATAGCTTTAATGCACTATGAATTTATGAAGTCTGATTAGTATAGGATCAGGCAACCCTTTGATCCTTAGAAAGTAAAGTTATGGTGGAGGATTGGCTGGGTCAGGGAAGATAGTAAATAGAAAGTGGAGCATGGTGGGCCTGGCATCAACCCCTGGGGGGTGAGGATTTTGTAGTCTTACAGATAGTTCCTAGCACTTGGATTTACAGACTGTTCTCAAGGTCAAACAATGGTTTTTGCACAGGAAACTGCAACCTCCTCCAAGACCAGCATCGGACGACTGTGAGATAAGGGTAGGAGGGAGTCAAGACTGTACTCTCTATTTCCCGTTCTTCACCAGTTATTTTCAAGGAAAGGGGGAATTTAATGAGATAGAGACTGAAGAGGCTTAAAGGCATACAGCCATTGCAGTCTGAGCTGAATTCAGTGCCCCCTTAAACAAGGGAAAAGATGATCATCGAGGGCCTGAGCCCATGAAATCTCTGCTTTTGCTCAGCTTTCTGTGGGTAGAATGAGCCAGGACTATGTGGATTATCTAAAGGTCAAAATATGGCTTTGCGTTCCCCAGGGATACATAGAAATAGAGGAAAGAACATGACACTGAGGACTTTAGTATGACACTAATTGGCACTGTAGGTCTATTTACTAATAGGTAAGTGGTCCTTGTTAAGTCACTTAAGAATTATTCCCTAGCACCTTTTTTGAATCATATCCTTGGAAAACTGTCAATACTCATTTTCTTTTTTCTCATTTTTCAACTTTGTGTAATTTGGCTTCTTACTTTATCACTTAATTGAAACTCTGTCTCTAAAGCTAGCAGTGATCAAATTTAGCAGTTCCCAAATCTGAAAGTCGTGTCTGAGTCTTTATCTGTTGGCTATTCTCTCCTGTAGATATTCTTTCTTCTCTGGGGTTTTTCCCATTGGTAAGTTCTTTCTGGAGCCTCAGTTTTGGTTCTCCTTCTGACTGTCCAGGCTTTGCTACCCTATCCCCACAAATCAATTCCTCCTCCTTAATACACTTTTCAGCTCCCTTTTGTATGTCCTCATTAGAATGATCAAAATAAAAGAAAAAGGAAAATATGTACAAGATATTTATGGCAGCTCTTTGTGGTTGCAAAGAATTGGAAACTGAAGGGATGCCTATTAATTAAGATAAAGCTGGACAAGTTATAGTTCATCAATGTGATGCAATACTATTGTGCTATGAGAAATGACAAAAGGAATGGTTTCAGCAGAACTTGGGAAGACTTGTATAAATTGATGAGGAGTGAAGTGAGCAGAACTTCAAGAACAATGCATACAGTAAGAGCAATACTGCAAAAACTAATCAACTATGACAGACTTAGTAATTCTGATCACTAGAAAGATCCATTGCAAATCCAAAGAACTTCTAGTATAAAAATGCTATCCACCCCGACAAAGAACTGATGAATTGGGAGCACAAATTGAAACATATTTTTCTTTTTGCTTTTTTGAACAAAATGTGTTGTATGAAAAGTTTTAGAAACATAGTTTCTGGGTAATTAATCATTTTATTAATCATTTCTAGAAAATAATTTATAAAAGGCATTAGGAACACATGAGAATTCCAAAACCCCTCACGGAAACCATTCAATACTTATATACCCTTGGAAGAGGGGGTATTCCTTAGGGTAGCAATCCATTCTGATTGGTTAACAATTAATATGAGAATGATCATTACAATGCTAAGTAGACTCATTCTAATGAGGGCTTGCAGTATAGAGGAAAACTTTATTGTGATCCCTTTTGCTCCCAGACCATCCCCAACCTTGGGCAAAAAAATTACCCCATCTCAGCCTGAGTAGAACACAATGGGTTTCCTCACTTGGATGGGATCTGAGCAAGACTGAAGAAAAAGTTAATCCAATTTCAATATAAGCAATGTCCTTCAGATGTTGGTTTGGCCTATAGAGAATGAAGATCTAGGAAAGGAAATACTGAATCTCTCCAATAATTGATTATTTAACAATCACTTCTCTCAGAAGGTAATGCAGAAAGTTATCTTATGTGACTATATATGTATATGGATACACACACACACACACACACACACACATATACACACACATATACACACACACACATATATATAACTACACACATATAAAATGTATGTACACCTAATATATACATATATATTTATGTGTGTGTGATAGTTTTTGCTTTTCTTACCTTTTGAATAAGGGAAAGAATTTGGAAAGTAAAACAGTCCTTATTTTTTTTAAAAAAATAGAATGTCATTTTCTTGAGGGAAGGAACTCTTTCTTTTTGCTTTACTTGGATAGCAAGTGCTTAGTATA